>NC_049171.1:43324146-43624146 GCF_009769625.2 Cygnus olor
TATCTGATATTTTCTCAGTTAAAATTTATCACAGCACAAATGGAAAATCATAGTGTTACTTTTGAATCACAGCATTGCATCACAGCGTTCTCATTGAAAATGACAGATCGGTAACTGTTCTCTTAATAAAATCTACTGTTTTATTCTACTAATGGAAAAGGTTTCATTCATCATCACATACACAATCTCTCTCTGAAGACCCAGCAGGGCTAGATCAGGTAGGTGTTGCTACCAACATAAAGCCAGCCACTCCGCAGGAATTTCCAACCATGGGCTATCAGTGTATTAAGTATTTGATGGGTTTTCCCTCCTATTTTTTCTTACAGTAGCTGGGGGAAAGTGGTGGTTTTCAATAACTTTGGTAATAAAGATACTCTTTCCATAATTTGTCATATGTTCAATTGTTCAGATAAAGTACTTGTTCAAAAAGGAGTCTGAATTCTTGCTGATTTTGTATTGGATAATAAAATGCTATATGGCATATTGAGGCATACTGTGAGACCTAGGATTAAAAGTGGATTGAAAGAAAGCTATCTCCTAAAGAAGATGTGGTCTGTAACTGTTTTCCAGATGCTGCTGATAAAAAGACTGTTACCTTTCTCCCTTTATGAGGGAAAGGCATCAGGGGCCCAGCAGCAAAGGCCAGCATGATGGGATGACTGCTAATGGTGAAACTTCTCAAAACATATCAGAGAGAAAGAGGACTAACCCCTGGCTCTCTCTCAAGTAGAACAGATGGCAGACAAAAGAAGGCCAGTCCTGGCTGTGCTTTTGAAGGATAGTTCCCAGACATGTTACTTAATAAAACCATGGCTTGCCCAAACTATATTCCTGCTGCATCTATTACATTAAAGGTGGGGATATACAGCACTTTTTAAAGAAGGTAGCTGCCACTTTAAATGAGCCTAGAATTGAGCATTATAATTAACTTTCTTTTTAAATATGTTTGAGTCTCTTATTCTGAGAAAGCCATGACTAAGAAATAGTGCATCATGCTGTTTTAAAACCATTTAGTATTCATTATGTTCTGTGAAGGTCTTGAGTTTATGAGCTATTTTTCTTTAGAGGCATGGACTTAAAACACTGTATGTTTCTCAGAGCAAGAGAGACAATGAATTTGAGACTTCCAGTAGTGAGTATTAGGGTAAAGCTAATGATTCTGCAAATGTCTTCTCCAACACATCGCAGTTTCTGAGGAGTGCTGTCCTGGACTAAAGCTGTCCCCTTTGAAGGGGCAAAGTAACTCCTACAGAGCAAGGAAAGAACTCACCATGGAGAGAAGTTTGGAAAGCAGCCTGTGTTTGGTAAAGATGCTTATTTTATAGTCCTAGTGTCAGAGTGCAAGACTAATTAGGCTTTCCAGGGCACCCGCTTCCACTTAGTGACATGAGCATGTTACCCCTTGTACTTTCTGCTAGTCTCACGATGAGAACCAGGAGAGCAGTGAAAGCTGTTAACTCTAGTTCATAATGCAGCCATATCTTTGGCCTTAGCAGGGCCTCAGCAAGCCCTGATGGGAAATAAGGATCATTTAGAAACAGAGCACTTCCCACAAACTAAAAAGAGATGTAAAACGTACTTACCTACTCATAATTTTCTTTCTCTGAAGTGGATACTGGGTCCTCTGTGACCCATTAGAGTTGGATTATTCTTCTGCTCAAAACAGAAGCTGATTTATTTTTTTTTTGCTAGCTACTCAAACTAGCAGGAACTGCCCAAAATAGGAAGACAAGCTACAAATCCTGATGAATAAACATTCTGCAAGATTAGCCATCTCCTAGCAGGCAATGTTAGCCTTTATCTATTTAATTTATCAAAAAAAAAAAAAAAATAGAGGAAATGAAGATGGCAAAGCAAGATACCAACCTGAAGGGATGGCAGGATTTCTCCCTTAGCTCTCAGCAGGAGTGCTTTCTGAGGGACAAAGGGACTATTAAAGACATGATACAGATGAGAAAGAGTTCTGGGTGGGGTTTCTCCACAGCTACTTAATAAAAAGGAAAATTCCAAGCAGGTAAATACATTTTAGCTTGCTCCCTTGTGGGTGTCTGGTGCTCAGTGATGTATCATGGTTGGGACATATCAAACAGTAAAACAAATCTCCACAACCATAAGAGACATTTAAGTTGTCAGGAAAATTGAACCCAGAGGAAAGAAAACTCTTATTTGACAATGGCTGTATGTTTTATTGTGGGTTGGTTTCTTTTTCTTTTCAGACTTCCCACAGCATAGGAAGAAAGCTTTTTTGAAAAATAAGCAAGTCCTCTAAATACAGCAGAATTTTGTGCCTACAGGTCATGGTTGGTTTTAACAATGCATATGGGAAAACATAAAAGAATAGGTATGCACACAGGAAGCGAAGCACTGACCTGGTGTAGCCTTTTCCTTGGCATCTGTCCAGAAGGATGCTGATCTTAAATAAACAATTGGATAGACTAGCTAACTTTTGAATTTATACTTAAGGAAATAGCAGATGTGGCTGTTTACCACCCTTTCTTAAAGTTGCCCACACAATTCTCTGACTGTATGATGAATGATTACTTTTTCAATGATCAATATTTCCACAAACAGAATTTATAAGTCCCAACTGCATCACAGGTGCTAGTGTGTGTAAATGACTGATCTTCTGGAAAGACTTAGGGCACAGGAAAGGGAAGTGTTTGGTTCAGATGACAACTTAAGCATGCTAATACAAACTGAGAATCAGACAGATAAGATGCTGTGGTGGTTTTACCCTGCTGGGCAGCTGAACTCCACCACAACCGCTCTCACACTCCCCCTTCTCAAAGCGAAAAGGGGAGAAAATATGATGGAAAGGGCTCAAGGGCTGAGATAATGACAGGGAGATCACTCAACAATTATCATTGGGCAAAACAGATTCAGCATAGGGAGATTAACATAATTTATTGCCTATCACTAGCAGTCAAGAACAATGAGAAACTAAAAGCAAACTAAACCCACCTTCCCCTCCATCCACCTTATTCTACATTCTCCCCCCAAAGAGGTGCAAGGGAACAGGGAATGGGGGCTGTGGTCAGTCCCTAACGCTTCATCTCCGCCGCTCCCTCACGGTCCCTCTCTGCCCCTGCTCCACGTGGGGTCCCTCCCACGGGATGCCGTCCTTCCTGAACTGAGCCTGCAGGGGCTGCCCAGAGGCAGCAGCTCTTCAAGAACTGCTCCCACATGGCTCATGGCTCCATACCACGGGGTCCATTTATCAGGAGCAAACTGCTCCAGCATGGGTCCCCCACGGGCTGCAGCTCCCCCCAGACCCCCTGCTCCTGCGTGGGCTCCTCTCCACGGGCTGCAGCTCCGGCCCGGGGCCTGCTCCTGCGGGGGCTCTCCATGGGCCGCAGCCTCCTCCAGGCCACATCCACCTGCTCCACCGGGGGCTCCTCCACGGGCTGCAGCGTGGAGATCTGCTCCATGTGGGACCCATGGGCTGCAGGGGGACAGCCTGCTCCACCAGGGGCCTCTCCACAGGCCGCAGGGGAACTGCTGCTCCAGCGCCTGCCCATCCTTCTTCACGGACCCAAATTTGTGCCTGCAGGGCTGGTTCTCACTCCTCTCTCTCCCAGCTGCTGTTGCACAGCATTTTTTTTCCCCTTCCTTCAATCTGCTCTCCCAGAGGCCCACCCAAAGTCACACCCTGGCTCAGCTCTGTCCAGCAGCAGGTCCTTTTGGAGCTGTCTGGAGCTGGCTCTGATCTGACAAGGGGCAGCTGCTGGGCTCTGCTCACAAAAGCCACCTCTGCAGCCCGCCTGCTACCAAACTCTTGCCATGGTAAAAGCCAATACAGATGCACACTGCTTTGGGAGGCTCCTAAAGTGCAGTAAGTAAAGTAATAATTTGTTGTAATAAATAAAAGGTATCTGAATGATAGAAAGTTTTATCAACAAAGAAATCATTCCATGCAGCCTAAAGCAGCCTGTTTTCTGATGCAGTGTTTTTCTCTGTCACTATCCCCCTAATATCTTCTACTGCAACAAGTCCTGTTTCTGCACACATCCACTCTGACAACACCATAGGGCAAGGAAGAGATATCACTGGGACCAGTCTGGACTTGACAGCATTTGTCCTAATACATACAGCCTGCCTTTCCTTCGGAAAGACTGTAATTTCGGTCTCTCATCCAGCTGCCACTTTCTGTAGAACTTGTGAGAATTTGATTATTCTTGTCTCTTCTTCTTAAGCAGACTTTATTTTTTAACAGCTTTAACAAATTTTACTGAAATTAGATTATAGATTCAAGATACACTTAGGAGAAAATCAGATGTACAAAGTAAATGCACAGTTAAATAAATTAGGAAAAAAAAAAAAAAACTACTAAATGTTGAATCATACACAAAACCTGTTTGAAACACCACGAAACACATGCATCACTTCCTGATGTGTGACATTCCTTGCCTGTTCTGCATATTCCTGCTTCAGAGGAGAGTTAAGATGACAAAAAGTTAAGAGAAAATCCAGAAATAAACATGTCCAGTGGTGCAGGATGTTAATTATTTTGAGTGGATATAAAACATCACCTGAAAGATTAGTAGTTACTTCAATCACTTGCTCAGTTGGTAATTCTGTGGAATTCCTCTCACCTGCTAACAGGCACCTACAAGTTATATTGTTCTCAGAGCTGACACTATAGTCCATGGGGTGAGACAGGAAACTCCAGAGCACAAGTCAATCCACCTCTTAATGCTTCCTCTAGCATTGGGTTAATTATCGAGGGGTGTTTAACCATTTTCATTGGCTGCGTTGTGATCTTAGACAGTAATTTGCACTAGATTCTAGGCTCCAGATGAGTAGTTTAGCAATATGAGTTCCAATGTTAATGGACAACTTGTGCTGCTACTCAAATGAAGGTAATTGTATTCATTAAGCTTATCTTTTAAGCTCATAAGAGTAGAAGCTACCCTACAGTTGAGAAAGAAATCTGCACTCAGTATTTACTAAAAATCACCTTTCCAAAAGTAGTTTTCACTTTCTTCACACCAGATTTTCAATGGAATCTTTTACTTCCAGCTTGTCTTGCCAATGGCAACCAAAGGCAGAGGTTAAATAACAGAGTAGAAAATGCTACCTTCTTCAGTGCTTGAAAGGTGAATACATTTTTAGCATTTTATATTGTTTATAATGTTGCCTTCAATGGCTGGAATATTTTTTTTATTTAAATTCCTCTGGCAGTTCTTTAAGTGGTCATGTTGGCCAAAGCATGGAGGTGTGCTTTCACCATCTCAACATCTGTTTACTAAATATAAGTAAGGCCAAATGGTCAAGGAATTCCCAAGGAGAGCAATAAACAAACAAAAGCACAGGTTGTAAAATGCCTCTTTGGGACTCAAAATGGTTGCAGCACTTGGCAGAGTGGTCAGGTACTTGGACTCTCTAAAAATAACTAGCATATTGCAGAATACTAGCAGCTGAAAAGTCTGGTCAGCACATACAGAGATCACCTCCCTGCTGAGCCATCAAGTGCTCTTGCTGTCTGCTGGGCATTGGTGTGAAGCTAAAAGAGCTTTGGTCAAAAACTAGAAATTGACCTGCAGCATCACAAAGTGCCCAAGGCACTTCTAGCAAAGTAGGCAAATTGGCACCTAGCTCTTTCATTGTATGATGCTCCAGTTTTGAGATGAAGTGTCCATTTAGGTAAAAGACCTCTGCACTGCCGAGTGCCCAAGTGGAGCCGCAACAGGAGAAAACTTCTTTTTCGCACTGAGAAGACTCAAGAAATGGTGTCTGTGCAGATGAATTTACTGAGGAGAGGAGAGGAGAGGAGAGGAGAGGAGAGGAGAGGAGAGGAGAGGAGAGGAGAGGAGAGGAGAGGAGAGGAGAGGAGAGGAGAGGAGAGGAGAGGAGAGGAGAGGAGAGGCTGCAGGGTCTGTTGGAAGGCTCTGTTTTTAGCACCTGACAAGAATTTCCAGTATATTTGGAAGGTCAAGCTGTGGCTCAGTGAGAGAAGTGGTAAATATATATTTCCACACATATTTATTTTTTATAAAATTTGTTTGTTTGTTTGCTTTAATTTCATCATTACATTCTTGTACATTTATTATTTTGTCTTACACTTCCAGAGTACTCTTCTGAATAAAGATATTGCAAAGTGCAAAGTGCAATCAAGAAAGAATTAAGGGACCTTCTTCTCATGAAGAATTTGTGAGCAGATATGTCCTCCTAACAGAGGAAGAGCAAACATTTCAATTAGATGTTACACCAGGTTTTTTAGTTTATTTGTTTGAATAATGAATTACCCTCGGCCTCTTACCAAAAAGGGCTTGGTACTGTGCTGTTCCTGTACTGGCCAGACAGCCTGGATGTATTTTACTGAAAATGGGATCTAGCCGTCTATGAAAGACAGCCCCTCAGTTTGCTTACGCTGTCCTGCTCCACAGTTGCAAAGTTTGTGTTGCTATGTCTGCAGCCTTGTTGCTGCCCCAGACTGAGAGCTGCTCCTTGATGAGGCAGGGAATACCATTTACAAAAAAAAAAAAGCATATTTATAGAAGCAAGGCTGACAAGAGGGGGGGAGTGGAGAACAGGGCATGAGCACTCATGCTTGAAACCCCTTGCTTGTGCAATAATGAGCTTGAAAGCCTCGCTGAAGTGGTTTTACAGCTGTGCAACAAAATGGTGCACTCTCCTCCCTTAATGCTGACATTTTAATGTAGGATCACAGCTATTCAGATTGTCCATTGGAGCTGGCAGGCTGATGGTGTGAGCAACTACGCACTCTCATCAATGTCGCTTGGATGAAAGCTGCTGTCAGGCTCAATAAAATGGCAGGCTAGGCCAATCTGGCACACATGAAAGGAAACTGGAAGAAAAGCTTAATTGCACCTCCAGCAGATTCCAGTTATTCTGCTGGTCTGTTAACAACACGCTGCCTGGCACGCTGGTGCAGTCCACTGCTCTGTGTTGGTAAGGAAAGCTTGAAGGTATGGCAAAAAACAAGCAGTCTGGGTTAGGCCATGCCAACCAAAGCCAAAGAGAGCACAAGTCTACCTTCACAGCCTGGTTAGTGGCAGCCACTGCGTCCAGCCAAAAAGTGAGAAACAGAGAAAAGAACCCTAAAATGGAAGGGTCTACAGTCTATGCTTGTGGGACTGGGGGAAAGACTGCTGTCACCAGGACGGTGCCAGGACAGGCCAAACACTCTTCTGACACGTCTCAAGGAAGAGCCCACAGGAAAAGTAGACAACAATAGATCACATTAACCCATGAGAGAAGAAGAGGAAAGGAGGTAAGATCACTTACAACAAATATTGTGGCATTCACTCTGGAGTGATGGGTAACATCAAGGATGGAAAAACTAATCATCTCTGTGTTCAATACATTGGCAGGAGACTAGGGAAGGGCAGAAGACTGGGTTTTATTGGGTTTTCTCAATTTTGTTCAGTGTCCATGGTGGTCATGACCAGTTGGAATGTCTGAAAAAAAAAAGTGTTTTTTTGTTTTTTTTTTTGTTTGTTTGTTTTGTTTTGTTTTTGTTTTGTTTGTTTGTTTGTTTGTTTGTTTGCTGGGGTGTGTGTATGTGTGTGTGTGTAGACAATGGAAAAAAAGTATACTGGATTAAAAAATCTTGTCCGGCAATAGGGACAACAAGCCCTTGGAGCAATCTTTTGCTTGTTAAATGGGGTTGAAATAATGGGAAGTAATAAGACACCTCTGAATATCTCCTTTTGCTGGCATACCATTGTATATATATTGTATATATTCTTTCATACAGAAAGAATCTATAAATACAAAAACATCGGTAGGATTACCTGTTTCTAATAGATCACCTCAGCATCACATGGCCACAGGGTAAACAGTCTAGTCCATCCATGCAGTCTGTCTTGCAGTGTGTATGAGGATCACGTCAGTTCTTAGTATTTGTTTTCCTTTTTTTTTTTTTAAATTTTACATGCAAGCATGTCCAAGAACCACAAAAAAAGCAGATCCATGACTGTAATTTTGTTACTTTTTTTGAAGCATGATAAAATAGAATTACTCTGACCAAATATTAAGATTTTCTGTAGAGTTATTCTTTTGTAGCGCAGTCTAAAAATACTCAAGAAAATTATGTACTGTGATATGTTGGGGAAAAAGAATATATCCCTGTCTTGTGATGAACTCAATTTCAGTTGCACAAACCCTTCTATTTCTAACTCTGATTGGATCACAACCCTCACTGTCACCTACACTTTGTGTTCTTAAACTATTTGGGGATGAATAGATCTTGTTCCTGTTAGGCACTGGGCACATGCGCAACCGGGTAGGAGAGAGACTGTGGTCATCAGTATTGAAATTACCCCCATTTCTGGAACTCTCAGCATAGAAAATTTGAGCAAATAATCTCAGTAGCTCATCCATATAACGACCTGCCGAAAATAGAGAGTAGAGGGACTTCCCATAGGACACAGGTGCCTAGAAAACTGAAAAACTTCTGTCAATCTGACAAAAATAAAGGGAAATTATTATTCCTTTTTTGAGAAATAGCCTCTCTGTGAAGCACAAGTCTCCCATACTTATACATCAAAGACCCAGGTTGCTTCAGCTTACAGACTCTGCCCATTCTTTGGTTGCCAGCTGTAATGGAATTTGACCAAGGAGGCTGTCTGTGGTTTTTCAGCTTTCTGTAGAAGAGTAAGCTCCTTAAGAGAAATTTTCTTTGGATAATTTGCACTTGTGGTGAACTGGTGTTTCTGCCTTGCCTAATTCCTTTCTTTTTTTTTTTTTCTCCCAGTAAAAAAGGTTCCCTAATGCCACAGTGAAGTCATAAGCATAAGTATGTATCTTGGGAAGTTGAAGCAATAAATTCATTATCTTGAGAGGGTGGAATATAGGGTACAACTGCTTCAAAAGCGTATTAGCACTTGGGATAATTTCTCAGAAATCCAGGTTTAGTATGATGTCTTAGGATCTTGGAAACAAACTGACCAGAGTTTAGAACTTTTTGCAGCACACTATTGTCTATTGAGGAGTTTAGAGTCTGGCTGCATTGTAACAGACATTAAAAATGCATGAAGCTCCCTTTAACGTAAAGTCATTTGATGGTAAAGTGGATGGCACTGAGATGACCAAAGCCATTCCCTTCAGCAACAGATGGAGTCAGTAAAGAAACACTTCCGTAGTTCAGTTGCATAAGATACAGATACTCAACACTGTAAAAATTATATGGGTATCAATAACAAATGGAAGAACTTCAGAAACATCCTTTTCTAATCAAAAAGCTTAATAGGGCTGCTGCAATAATGCTGCAATAAGAATAATATACCCCGTGTTGACCTACTTTAAAATTAAAAAAAAAAAAAAAAGTGTCATTGGCTGCTTGCTTCACTCTGTCTACTTGTTTCCTTGAAGATAGCTTTATATAAAATATAAATATTCCCTGCCAGCATTTTGATCCAGGAGAAAAGTTTCATCCTTCAATAGTGCACGTAATAGAATTGGTCAGATTTGAAGCATGGGAGCACTTTTTTATCTTGGATCTTTAATATTTTACAGTTCAAGCAACAGAGTTTAACCAAACCATTGGAGATATAACAAATAAGCTCCCCCCTCCTCCCACCTCACCCCCCCAAAAAAAATCCACTGTAGCCTTTATTTTGTTTCTTCCTCTCCCGATTCACCTGTCGTAAAAGCATGGTTTAAATAAAATATAAAATTTGTCTTCTTATTATCTCCTGGAACAATTAATGCTCCTTAAGAATTTCAATATTTTGGCCGCAAAACAGAATTAATAAGAACAAGAGCGGCAGCACTAAAGTCAAATGAAAAGTCCACTAAATCAGTAACCTTACTAATTTAAATAGGACTAGGACTACACCCTGTGACTTTACAGATGTTTATCATGAAAATTTTCAGAACATCCTAGTAAGCTTTTCACGCTAAGGCACTTACAAAGTCCTGCCTCCAACAAACTATCTCCCAGAGATGTGCATGGCATATGCTTACACTTGAATCTCTTCTCTACCCTAAACTCAACAGAAGATGAGAGTTTGGGTTATATAATACCACTCCATTTTCCCAAACCTCCTTAAAACTGCAAAATGATGCTGCAAGTTTTGAGATAATAGGCTTATTTACAGTATTTCAATGGTGTCTTTCCCTGTACTTACAGCATTAGAATCATTTGAAATCTGATAGAGTTTTTATTCTCCTGAAGCTTTTATTCTAATTTTCTATGCCATACAACATCACACGTGTTTGTGTAACTCACAACATATTTGGGGGTTTGGCCTTCAGAAAGATACTGAGAATCATACATTGTTCAGTCTCTTTTTCTGGTTAACCAACCTCCCTCACAAATAGAGCTGTCATGATTAATAGGAAACTACTATAAAACACGATGTTGGTGATAATGAGTATGATATTTTAATAGCTTAGTTTACAATGTCATACGCTCTGAGATTTATTTAAGGTAAAGGTAGGAACTGACTATTCACCAAATGCAGCAGGCAAGGAAGGACAAAGGAAATATAGTACTTGGGTCAGTGTAATAATTGCCAAGCTGAGACTGATCTGGCACAAAGTTGATGGCTGAAAAGTTAGGTGTATTGTTTAAGCTAATGTATATTCCCTGTAGATTAAATAGAGAACATCTGCTTTTGAGTAGGTGACTCCTCTCACTTTAAAACAGTTTCAAAACAAGAGAAGATGAATTACGTTCTCAAGGTGCCAATCCCTCACCAGTGACTGCCTATGGTATGAAGACATCTAGTTTAGAGTGGACATCCAACTTCTGAACGGCTAGTGACATTAATGCCCCCTCCACTCCTTAAACTGTCTTGCAAAATTAGTAGGAACCCAGTCCATTGGCAGGAAGCCAGATGTAAAGGATTTGTCTACAGAAATGCCTACACCTCTAATGGTTGTGCGAGGTAGCAGCAATGCTGACAGAAACTCATGTGCAGTTCTGGGGGCTTGTTTGAAGAGAGTCACTTGCAGTATCTACATCGTGGCTGACTGCAGCCAGTTGCATGTCAAGAGAGCATGCCAGCTGCAGGCAACAAAGCTAGAATCCACAGCTGATCCTTGAGAAACCACACATGCCCAGCAGTGTGACGGGACGGCCAGGAAAATAAACTGTTTAGTAATGGATGGGCAAAGTACCTCAAAGTCTTTCTCTAACTGCTTCAGCTAGTTCCTGTTTTTCCTGCCTGGAAAATCAGTTTCTTCTCATGCAGGTTCTTGCCTTGGTCAGGCCTGATGACAATAGAGAAAATGTGTACTCCGTATTTAATGACAAGAAGCTGCAGCGCATACTAATGGTGCCATAGCTCCTAATATCATCCAATATCCCCTGCTGGCTTTGCAATTACATACACATGGAGCAGGGAGGTGGCATGTGGCACTCCCAGTGAGGATAAGCAGGTGTCTAGAATTACCTTCTGACATCTCTCGGAGGAAGGAAGTAGGTGTGAGTTAACTGACCCTGCACACAGCTCCAAATGCCTCAAGGCCCCTAATGGCAAAGGCTGATGTCAGAGTAAGTAGAGCCTGCGAGTCTTCTGAGTGACTACCCCTAAAATCCCTTCCCTCTCTCCTAGACATGAGAACACCTATGGCCAAGCCAACAGGACACATTCCGTACCACAGTTTTGCACCCAGAGTAAATGTATTTAATCACAGCATATTTAAAAATAATACTCAGAGAGTATTTAATCAGGGTTTTAATCCTTAATTTTATCCTTGTGATGCTCGATTTGCTTTTCTGTGGTATTTCTTTCAATTGAACTACACATGTATTGGAGAAACAGGAGCGTTCTCACCTTGGGATTGGAAAGATAGCAAATTTATTTCTCCCTGTTTTGCTCAGTTGGAGAGGATAAACAGAACAACTGGACAAAGAGGCAACATTTTAAGAAAGGCATAATAGTTTCTAAGGCTGATACACCAACAATATTTTGTGTCCCTGCTGTTATTTAATGCTGGAAACTGTACTAGATTAAATTACACAGCAGAGTATTACAGCGTATTGGACAGCAGACAGAGAACAGACTATGCTCTGCTCATTATTGTGCCCTTGACTCAGTATGTGAATATGAGTGCTCCTCTATTCTATAGTATCCTATATCCATAAAAAGGTTAATGATTCCTGTTTAGAGACTAAGCTATTAAGACTAGACTTCTGCCATTAAATACATAAGGAAGGACTTGTTTGGGATCAAATTTATTCTTTTTTTTTTCCCCATGGATTTTCACAGGAAATTCAATGACCTTGGTTTTTTTTATTATTTTTATTTTTTATTTTCTCAAGAGCTTATTTGTCATGTAAGAAATTATTGGAGAAGCTGAGTTATTTTGGAAAAAAAAAAAAAAAAACCAACACTTTTTTTCACCAAAATGATAGTTTTGTATAAAAATTCAAATTTAATATATGTAACTAAAAAGATCTTTTCTATTTATGTATATATTTCTATATATATGTGTTATTACTATTCCATATATACATATGACAACATGCCTTGGATAGTCATTAATTCTGCATTACTCTTTTCTTCATATAAGCTTCGCTCTTTACTCTTGAACCTGTAAGTTTAGTCATCAAGCCACAAATTTCATTAAATTCCATGTTTTTATTTTGGCACGAGACCACAAAAACCAAACTGTGGATTGAACAGTTTGTTTTGGTAAACCTCAGCAAAGCAGGGAGGAGGTGGTGTCTGTGAAAACCCATAATCTGGTTTTCTATTCTTCAGGTTCTCTGTTAGCTATTTAATTCATTTATTTTTTTGAGTGCACGGAAAGATGACTTTTTTTGCCATGAAAAGCAGCACAAGTAGATGATGGATGGAACACTGCCACCTTTTGGCTATGGACCATGTCAAAAGTGTGACAAGGAGCTTCTGTGAGGCTTCGTAATAAAGCAGACCAAGCATGCGGCAAAAGTCCCCTTTCATACCAACCCAAGACTGAAAGTGCTTTGGATTGCTGATCTGCAATACTGCACACGCGAGCACACAGCATGTTGGCATCGTGTAATTTAGGTTTTGTCCCTCATCCATGATGCCCTCAAATCCGAGAAGATGGGCTAATACAGACAGCTGTTAGCTTTACTAAAGAACAAGTGCAATCAGGTTGATGTAAACAGTCACTTCAGCCTGACTGTGGTACACTCTTCCTGCCTGAGGAATACTTGAGAGTATCTCACATTGTGTTGTGCTGAAACAGTGTTTTCTCAAGCAATGAATTATATACAGTTTGTACTTCAACCTCTTTCCAGCACTTAACTGTGAATGTTTGTACCAGTGCCAGTGAGTGTGAGGTGATCTCATTAGAAAGAAAATATTATTAGCTACAAAATTATTTCCCGGTGGTTTAATGACAAACTCTTACTTACATGCAACCTCTGCAGTTCTTATATAGTGGCTCTTTTTTTTTAATCGTGTGCTTGACAGCACGACACTGGTGTCTATCCTGCCACCCTGGCCCATGCAGCTGTGTTGCATTGTCCCTTGGTAGCTAAGTGCCATTTTGAAGTACTACCACAACATATTCTCGGCGTGCAAACCTTGCACACAGAGAGTTACGATTTGTGGGACCTTTCATAGATCATACAATAGGAGATCATTTCCTAGCATCCCCCCCCTTTTCCATACTGACTGGGATTTCACTTCCAACTTTTCACCAAACTCCATCCCCTCTCTGCTTAGTCACCCCAGCCTCGGCTCCTTAACGGAAAGGTACCAAATGGCAGCGCCCGTCCATATATACCAGCTGTTTTCTCAAGTAAAGCCCCAAAACCGGTGTAAGGCTCGCTCCTCCCTGAGGGAGCCCTGAAGGGGAGCCGCTGGGCGCTGAGGGGGGTGGCGTTGGAGGCTGAGGGGAGCTGCTGGAAGCTGGGGGGGAGCTGTTGGAGACTGGGGGGAAGCTGCTGGAGGCTGAGGGGGAGCTGTTGGAGACTGGGGGGCACGATGAAGGCTGGGGGGGGGGAGCCATTCCAGGCGGGGAGCGGGGGGAGGCTGAGGGCGACCCGTTGGTGGCCCGGACCCTGGCGGCCGAGGCGCGGGCGGCCGGCAGGGGCGGCAGGTTGCCCGGCAACCGGGGGGTGGGGGGGGGGGGGCAGCCGGGCCGCGCCTGCGCGCTGTGGAGGAGGTGCCCCGCGCCCCGCCCGCCGCCCGTCGCCGCGGGTGGAGGCGGGCGGTTGGTGGGCTCCGTCCCGCCGCACACGGAGCCCGGCGGCCTCGCGAGCTGCCCGTGCCCGCCCGCGGGGCGTGCGGCCTGCCAGCGGGCCCGGCGGGCGGAGGGAAGGGCCTGGACGGTTTCCATCTACTCGTGTGCGAGAGGCGAAGACAAAGCCTCCTGCCTTCCCTGCCCCTCCTTGGCAGATCCCAGTGTCCTGCTGCTTTCATTTGTTTTTGATCTGCCTCATTAAAAGACTATTGATGGCTTTAACTATTGTCCTTGTTTAGGTGCTGATTTACAAGCACTAATATCTGACTGTGCCGAGATTAATGGGAGCCCATGAAGTTTACAATTATCCGCAGGTCCCTTGACCACACATGTAGGGGTTTTGGTAGGGGTCACGCACTCTTATGAAAAACTCCAAAGCAGGCTTAAACCTGGGAACGTTTTAATAGGATTGAATTTGTAATAGGATTTGGCAGCTTGGCCTAAACTATATGGTAGGGGGTTTTACTCTGTTTTATTTTGGGTTGGGTTTGAATTTTATTTTATTTTTATTTTTAATGGTGTCATTGTTGCACTGTAAGATGTGCTTTTGTTTTGTTTTTTAACATGATTTTACAAGTTTATTTTTCATAAGACTCCAGAAAATATCTTCGATGCAAAGTATCAAAACAAAGAGGACTCTACCTGAATGTGCCTTGTATGTGCACGTAGAAGTAGATTCCAATTTTATCCATTTTCTGATGTGAATCTGCACACTTTATGTGAGCTTTAAAAAAAAAAAAAAAAAAAACTGAAATTAGTGACAATATGCATGACATTTATTAAAAACAAAACAAAAGGACGAAGGAAAGTGTGACTTCACTGAAACAAGAGTTCTGCTGAATAACAAAAGATTACTATGCTGACTCTTGCCTTATTCAAACAAAGACACATTAGGAAACAGTAACTGTGCAATAAATTAGATTTATTGAAAATAGTTCTGCAAATACAGGGGAAGTTACATGGGAAGGTAGGAGAGAACCTAAAAGTGAATCATATGAGCAATTAGTGCTCACTTAGAGTTTGACAGCAGCGAGTTTCAGCAATAGCACAAGCTCTACGAGTGCTAATTCATTTCACATCATTTTGTCTTGTGCAGTAATGCTGGTATGCTATTTAGATTGCTGTGAGCCAGCATCTTGTGAATTACCAGGGTCATGCCTCACTATTAGGTACCCTCATTTAACAGCTTTTTCTGGTTTGGCTCATATTGGAGTTGGGGGTGGGGGGGGGAGTGTTTGGTTTGTTTTTTGTTGTTTTTGGTTTTAGTCACACACAGCAAAACTGGAAATATATGATACCTGTCCTCAGGGTCATACAAGTACTCTTTTTCAGGACGTAAACTGTAAATCCTACAGCACAGAGGAAGTTACAGTGGCTAGAAGGTATCATGAAAAAATAATGGGAAGCTAATACAGATTCAGTTTGCCTGGCTTTAAAAGTTTTACTACAGCCAACTTTAAGGAAATGTGAGCTTGTGAGGAAACAATAGCAGCAAATCCTGCACTAGCATATATCCTCTGAAATGTCAGAGAATGCCACTGGCTTCACTGGAGTAGCATCAGGCAAAAGACAGGCAGATTTCACCTCTATTTAGAGGCTCAGAGCTCCATTTTTATAGTAAAAAAGTGCTAGTGCAAGGAGTGTGTGTCTATATTTCTAGCTGCCTAGTCCTGTGCGTCATTAAACCCCCAGATGTGCCTCTTTTCCTATCCTTATGAAATCTAGGGCTGGAGTATTCTGTGGCAACATTACATACATCTGGCCACCCTGGCCAGTTATATTCATTTCTGTGGTAGTCTGTAACAGTTCCTTGGAAATTCCGAGGCAGATTCAGATAACAAACAAAAACAAACAAACAAACAAAAAGTTTCTAATTAACTTAAACATACTAGTCATTCAAAAGGCCAACTGTGGTTTTGTTATTCACTAGTTTTATTCTAGTGTTGATTTTCAACAATAATATGCTACCTATTTGTAACTGCAATGTAGGATTTGAGGAGAAATGGCATATAAGGGTTTCCTGACAGTGAGCAGGAGCTGTGTAGTGCAGAATAACCATGCAAATAGCCATAAAGCTGTAGTTTTATTAGAAGGATTAACAGCTGAAATAATTAAGTGTTGAAATGTTCATTATCATTGCTGGCCATCAGGAGTAACATCTGGAAGTGAGTGGGATGGTCCTCACCTCCCTGAGAACTGTTGGTTCATGCTATTTGCAGGGCCAAGAAGACAAATCTGCCTTAGTTTAAATTATTTTGGAAGGTTTAAAAATCCCATCAGGACAAAAAATATTTTGAGTACTTCCATGAAAACTTTATAGGGTCATAATTTTACAGGCTACCCTGGATCCTGTGTCAAATTGATGGTCCACCACTTTACAGGTCCATGTAGCCCAGTGGATATTGTAATTTTGCGAATGTTTTAACCAGGAAAATTGTCTTCTGTTCCAGTATTTTCTTTGAGCTGAGATTATACGGTCTCATTAGCAGTTCCTCAATGTCTGACTGAAGTAGGAATCTGGATGAAAATGAACTGACAGCAACTTAATCTAAACAAGTAGGACATGGTAATTGCTCACGGAGAAAAGTGCTTAAAAACAGTTAGTAGAAGCCTGTGGGGCAGGAAAGAAGGAAGGGGGGAGCAGGGGAAGATGTAGCTCCTGAGCTAACCAGGTAGGATTGACTGCTTGTTTGTGTGTGTGCTAGACATCAAGACAGGGCCCCTTCCAGCAGCTGCCTCAGCTGCCTCTGAGGCTTTCCCAGAGGAGCTGGGGAGGATGAAGAACAGGGGAATAAAGCAGATAGAGCGCTTCTTCTGGCAGCAAAGATGGTGTTTTTCCACCTGCCTGCATGATGAGAATAGTTAAATGCCCCTAAAAGCCTCTGAAGCGTGACACAGGGGTGCAAAGCGAAGTGCAGAGGGTTGAGCTGGCAAGGGTGAGCTGTAACCACCAACATTGTCCTCAAAGCTTCTAAGCACCAATGAGTCCAAGCCTTCTGAGGCTGCTGAACCAGACGTGGGTGGAAGAAAGATAATAGGCAACCATATGGATTAAATGTATGTATCCATGTAGCCCATAATAATAAGCACTGCCTTTCCACGTGTATCCGCTGTAACAAAGCCAGGTTCTGCAATTGCCACAGGGACGACTGACTTTCAAAGAGCTGGTGACAATGGCAGCTGCTTTCAAGTGTGTGCCTGCGAGACCTTTAAAAATGCCAGCTTAAAAAAAAAAAAAAAAAAAAAAAAAAAGATTACATGTTTGAACATAGGCAGTTGCCATGTTTCTGCAGTTATTACTTTGTCTTTCTGGTATGACAGAAATTTAAAAGAAATGCACATACATTTTAAAATTATGACAGTTATGATAGACGTCTGGGGTGGCATTGAGATCATTTCAAGAAAAGGTGTTTGAGATGTAAAAATATTGTGTAATTTTTGATCAAATGACTGAAGCTTATTTGGGGCATTTTCTTGTTTACTTATAATACACAGAATAATTTTGAATCGATCTATAACTTTTGATTGTGGTTGATAAAGAAATTTTCATTTTAAATCTAAAACTTGAGGGGAAAAAACTCCTCCTTAAATCTTTTAATGTTTTTAGTATGACACCAAAATTATAGACAAAAGCCTTATTATGTATGTATGTGAATAGGAAAGTGGATAAGAAAGAAAGATTACAGTCACTTAATCTGTAACACTTACACTAGTTTAAAATTAGAAAGCTATAACTAATTATCTCATTTGGAAAGATTGAGCAAAATCTGACCAAATATCCATGACAGAGTCTAATTTATCTTGTATCTCATATGATATCTTTTCCATAATAGCTAAATCAATGAGACCCAAGTGCCAGTCATTGATCTAATGGACAGATGGTGATTTCCATTTGATAAGGATTAAAGTTTTGGCAATGAGGATGGCTAGAGGTAACAATTTTTCTTGTGCTGAGGAGATTCTTGAGAATTGCCTTCAAATATTTGTACTGTAAATTAAAGCTTTTTTTTTTTTTTTTTGTACGCAGAGAAGCCAACACTGCTCATCACAACCATTGCTGTTTGCGCTTGTCAAGTCACCAAGCCACAGCACAAATGTTCCATGTTCAGCTTCGCTCACAAAGTACGCAGCAGGGTTTAAGATGTTTGTCATTTGCATGGAACCAGAATTGGCTTTCTGACATGCTGCGCAGGCACAACAGCGTGTCTTTGAAAATCAGCAGCATCATGAGTAAGCGCAGTAAGTGCTTTTTTTCAGGATGCACTTTGTTGCTCAGCCTCCAGTCTTTGCAACACCGGTGAAACCTCAATGAGTGCAATGCAGCTCTCCCTGAAATTTCAGGGACACACATGACATCCAGAATGTCAAGGTCCCTGTTACACAGAGGGTTGCTGCTCGCTGAGGGGCATGACTGGGTCACAGAGCGTTTTCAAACAGGCAAGTAGGTGCCTTCGCCTGACCCCAAATCTACATGAGCAGCCCCTAACATCAGGTTTCTCAGAGAGAAAAACAAGCCTGAGTGGTGTCCCACAAGACAGAGGTTTTTATCTTCACCGAGTGCCACTGATTTGGTTGCATTTTCCAGGTGGATTGTAGCATAGAAGCCTGTCAAGCAAACTAAAAATATTCTTTTGGGGAGGTCAAAAAAGTAATCCCAAAGATGTTCCTGCCCCAAAGATCTTAAGAATCTGAGGAATAAGTTACTCGCTATGTTCTATTCTGCTGAGGTGCTAGCTCCAGATACTACATATTCGTGCCAATATGATTTTCCATGGAGCTAGAGTGCAAGCTTTCTCTTTTACTAGAGAAAGTGTTAAGTGTAACCATATGCCAAGCATGAAATAGGAGCTAATACTAGACATACAAAGACAGGGAGTAGAGTTAAACAATAACCTGATGGCTGCTGGGATGGTCAGTCATGTTCTAAGCACCGTTCTGTATGATAATTACCCTTTGCTAGGCTCTGGTAAAGTCCTGATTTAAATCCAGAGGAGAACAAGCTCAGCAAAGAACCTGTAAGAGCTCTGCATTGTGCCGGATTAAGGCAGGCAAAAGAAAAATCACACACATAAAGGCTGGGACAAACAGTGAATTACAGTTAGCAGAGTCTGCTCTGTCACAGACTGTGTGACTGCAATGCTGCCCAAGCCTGGAGGAGCAGAGCTCATTCTGACAGCAGGGTCACAAGGCGCTGGTATTTATTGTGTGGTGAAAGCTGCCGTAGGTGAGCGCTCGAGGAAGCAGTGGAAAAGGTTGGTTGGCAGGAGTGACCACGAGCTGGGACAGAATTATGCTTAACCTGGGAAATATTTTAGAGAAGCCTGTTCAGACTCTGCCAGGCATGCATGGTGGATTTCCTATTGATCCTGTTACTAGCTTTTGTGTTAGGAGGTTAGGACTAGTAGGAAGAATTTATTTTTTTCTCCAAATCATGTATCAAACAAACCCTGGTGTCTGATACGGGTACTGTAACAGCCCAGGTGCAGAAAGCTTGGATTAATAACCATTAAAAGAAAAAGAAAATCTGAGACAGTGACCACTGCCATTTGCTGGAAGTGCATTTCTATGTGTTGAGACCTCACCACAGCATGCTGCCATCTTCCAGCCTTCCCATTGCTCCTGCTGCCAAGTGCTCTTAATCCAGGGGTCTCTGTGTCCCTGCCACCACTGCCACCGTTCCCTGAAAACAGAACCAGATACCCAACGTTTCCTTTTTACCTCACCCTGCCCTTTCTCTGTCTTTTGGTGGCACGGATGGTGCTTGCTAGTTTTGTGGACATTGGAAATCACTACTTACGCCTTTTTTAATATGTGTATGTCCACAAATTGTTGTGTTTTTTTTTAAGGGTCAGACTACATAACAGAGTTGTGGTGTTTTTTGTTGTTGTTTTTGCTGTTGTTGTTTTTGTTTTTGTTTTTAATTAGATTACAAGGAAAATAAAGCAAAAGTAAATCATTTGGTTACAGCCCTTTAATGCTTCTCATTTTTTCTTACCAGAAATTAAAAAGAAAACAAGTTGTCCTGTGAACATCACAGGTAGCGGAGCCTGTTTTCCTACAGATTTGTATCCTGTTTCCTTCGCTCACTCCCACCACAATAGCTCTGTCTCCCTCTGTAAACCCTCTGACATCTGTCAAGCAAGAAATAACACGTACCCTGGCTAATCTGGAGCCATGCATATGCAGATGGGGCAGCTGGCTACTACCAGGCTACATAACATATCACATCTGAGTTCTTCCTGCCTTCTTTTCAATGGGGTTTTCATGCTGGGTCTCTCTCCACTTCCCAGCTGCAGACTTCAAAAATGCAGTTAATTATTCTTAAGGCTTCTACTCTTCTTTCAGATTTGGGTTAGACTGCTCCACTGGCTAAAAAAAAAATTAACAAGTTGAGAGCCGAAAGCACAGAAGCTTCATTTCCTTAGGAATCAGCCCGAAATATTTCACTTAAATTGTTCTATTCAAGCCTAATACAATCTTTTGCTTTACTGTTCTGTGGCACAAACAAAAGCCCTGTGGCAAGGGTCTAAACTCCAAATCAGCAGTAGAGGATGGCATCTGTGCCCTTTTACCCAAGGGTGCAGTCACTAGATTAACCTGCCGGTAGGTAGGAGATGCAATACTTTCCTCTGTACCATGAACTCAGCCTCAGCCTCTCGAGAGAGCATCAGTTATTTTAGGCAGGTATTCCCCCAGTCTGTCAGGTGGGTGCTTTCACCCCAAACCAACTGAGGTGACAATGACTGAGGTAAAAACTGTTTCTTGGGTGATGATTCCTATCACCAGACCAGAGAAGCGTAATCAGTATCCATATCTGTTTCAGCACTGATTGCAGAAGGTGGGCAGCACTGTCAGGGAAGCCTAGTTCAGATCATACCTGTTGTTAGAGTGGGGAAGCACGTAGATTCACTTTCCTCCTTTGCCTGTTAGGGCTTTGAAGTAGGATCCCAATAAGTGTCTAACTGTTCAAGTTGTTCCATTTTTAGCACTGGGTCCCACAGCATAATTCTTCCTTGTCTCTTAGCCTGATGGCTGAGCCAACCGTGGAGCTACAAGTTTTTGATCGCTTTTGTGCTATGGCTTAATGAGTAGTACAGATAAAAGTAAAGAGTAGTTCATATAAAGTACAATATGTTCAGCTGAGAAGACTCCTCCAAGAAATGTCTAGAGAATACATGCAACCTGCAAGTACGTGTTCTGAAGCAAAATTTTCACAGGGACAGCAATAGGTACATTTCTACCAAAAAAAAAAAAAAAAAGTCTGTGACAATTATCAAGTACATGCCTGAAAGTGTATTATTTGACATCTGAAAACATATTTTTCACTAGCCTACTCCTCAGAAATGATCTGTCAGTTTTAACTGAAACCTGGAAAAAATACTCTGTCTCTCTGGCGTGGAAAGTTCTATCCAAGTAATGTTTAGCAAAGTTGCTTAGATGAATCTACTAGCATAATACTGAGTTATAATACACAGAACAGCCAGCTTTACGTGTATAAAAGACTATTGGTAAAACAAAAACTCATTTGAATCTTACAATGTCTTTTGCAAAAGTTGAGGCTCATTTGGCATTCCTATACAAAATTCATCCTGCCATGAGCCAGTCTTCAGGTTTCATACTGACTATAGAAATTATGGACTCTGCATGACCAGGTTCCCTACCCCAAATATCATATTAGAAGGGAAAAAGGACAAAAAGATAATCAGAAGTAGTACTGAGATTTTCCCTTATAACCATGCACCAAGATTAAAATGTTATTTAAAAAATGGATAGAATCTGAAAAATACATCATTGTTGTACATAACTGTATACTTTAACTAACCTTTAGCATCCTTTTGCTACTTCCTTTTCCTATCCAGGAAAAAAAAAAAAAAAAAAAAAAGGAAAGACAAACATATTGTGGGGGGAGAATAAAGGGGTTTCCCAGCTACACGAGAAAGCTGAAGAGGCTTTGACATGGAGGTTTCATTATCACTTCCACTCCCTCCCTGTAGGCATTCATTAAAATGTCAGCTGTGTGAAGGTATACCCGTAAATATATAAATAATACATAATAATTTCATTTGTTGATTCCACTTGGGAATACTAGCCCCAAACCATGTTAGTCTTGCTTATACCAGGAAAAATGATAAGTATTATTCTGTTCCGGTGTGGCTCCAATGGTAATAGTGTTGGTGCTGCAATACAAAGAGGGCACATGGATTTTCCCTCCGTATAGATGCATAGAATGGTTTGGATTAGAAAGGACCTTACAGATCATCTAATTCCAACCCGCCTGCCATCTCGACACACCCAGCTAACACACTGAGGTGTGTGAGCCCTGTTGATTGTGTTGCCTTCCACATTGCAAGGTTAAAAGATGTGGTCTTAAAATAACACCAGCTCAACTTCTAACAGTGGTCTCCAGCTGATGGAGTGCATTTAGCACTGGATAATCTCTCACTTCAAATCCTCCCACAGCCAAGTGCAAGAAGGCACTGTTATTAAGAAAGTACAGTTATAAATTTGTGGAGGCCAGCCTAGCTATGGTGTTGCCTAAAATCTGCACGCCTAGCTTTACCCTGCTTTAGCAGCATATGGGTGTTTATATGTGCACAATATAAGTTTATCACGATGCATTCATCATGGACCACTTTGCACATGAGCAAAGGAGAAACAGGTCAGGCTGGCTGCGGAGAGAGATGTCACCCAATGGACTATTGCACTGCTTCCTTTTAGGATACCAGTGCTAACCAGTAAGGACAAAATTTTAACAATTTGGGGAGGGCTGTTCGGCAGTCTATGTGAAAGGAGTGGGTGGTCTCAGTCTTGCTCATGGCAGCCTATTGTCTAGACAATGAAAACTCCCTTGCAAGTGGCATAAATCAACATCCGTGTTGGCAATCTCAGGGAGTTTAAGAGCTGAATGAACACAGAGACTGGATTACCCTCTTGGCCTTCCCAGTGGCCCCAAAGAATAGCACTGAAGGCAAAACCCATGGACAGGGCAGACTGGGAGGCTTTGCCTAGCACAGTTCATGTAAAACCCATTCCATGGGATTACAGTCTCCAAGGCTGTCAAGTCACTACTTTGTAAAACCAGTAAGTTGCCTTTTAAGAGATGTTAAAGTATTCTTAAGAAAAAAAAAATACATAATTACTATAAATGCAAGTTTTCCATTGGGTCATACATCTTCATTTAACTTAGTGATTTAGTGATTCCTAAAGGAAATGATTATAGTCCTTTGTTCTTAAACAAATAAGTTGTGTTCTTTATCCTCTGAAAAAGCTGATAATATGATAGGTGCAGCTCTAAGGAATAATTATACTAAATGGCCGTGGATACCTCAAAAGACAGAATACATCTATTATGCAGAATTCCCTACAGAAATCTTAGAAATCTTATATGCATTGATTGCTAGTTAGCATTAGAAAGACTTTTGCAAGTTGACTTTACCAAAGCAGCAACTATTTGCATTAGCAAACAGGCAACATCAGCTAGCTGATAAGAATACAGTGGAGTAATGCAATTAATATAGCTATGTCTGTTAATTAGTGTTTGCTGACTGTCAAAAGAAGATACTGTTAGGAGACAAACTTATTTTCCTGATTAAAGAGTAGGGCCCATCTTGCTGAATTGAGCTGGACCCACTTTTGATCTAATTAAAGCTAGCAGAGTACTGTGTACTGGAAACTTGTGCCACTCTGACATACATTTGCATATTCATAAGTAAGATAGATTGATATTTTGCAATTAACATGGACCAATGAGAATAAAGCCTAATTAGTAAACATGCTCTCTTTATTAACTTTCGGGCCAGCCTTTTGTTATATTGTAAAGTAATAATGGAAGAGGAAGTCCTTTTTAAGAAAAAGAGTTATGTCACATAGTTCATTCCTTTCCCATTCAGGCTCCATCTACTTGTTACTCCACTGTTACTCATAGCCATTTAGTTAATGATTAGGATGATGCAAGGGAGAATGAGATGTATAGGAGCAGAGAGGGAATATTAGGTCAAAATAAGTGTGGAAAATATTGGTAATTGCAAAAATCCAGGGCAATTCTGCTGTAGACAGGTTTGTTACAATGCATTTTTTTTCTGATTTGACTTCACTTCATTCAAGGCAAGACAGCAGGTTTTAATGTTCACCCAGATTGTCAAATGACAGAAATGAGATTATGTCAAGAAGATGCAATAAACAGGTGTGCACAAGAGAGGCTGGAGTATGGGATATATTTGTGGCACTTAAGAAGTTTGCACAGCCACAAAACATCTAGAAATTGTTAGATTTATATATAAATAATATTTTATATATAAATACTAATTTTAAAGACTATTGTAGAAATCATCATCTGCTCAGGATCATCTGGCAAAAGACTTAAAAAGCAAAATATGATTCTAAATAGAGTTTACTACATGTGGTTTGCAGAAGTAAGTCATGCTCCTACATTGCTAACTTATTCCCTCATTAAATAAAATTAATTCTGTATGTCAATGTTTACAAATTCACTGATTCTAGCCTTCATTTTTTCTCTATTTAAAACATACTACAAGGATAAGGCATTTAACTAGATGTAACATATCAGAAAATGGCTCACAAACAAATAATATTATGCAGTATAAACTCCCATTAACTAATAATGTAGCTGACATTGATTGAAAGTGATTAAGTCTAGTGCTCTTTTTCATGTTATTAGTTAAAATAAATACCAGTGTATAAGGGAAAAATTGTCATCTTCTCATTTTGCAAATGGATTGAACAAAGCTGACTTCTTCCTGATATTAAGTTAAACTAAAGGATTAGTAGATGCATTAGGGAGACACAGGAATCCAGGTGAAGCAATAATAGTCAATGAGGCAGTGTCACTCCATCATTCACCTTTCCTACTTAAAAGAGGTTAGTTACCTAATGATAAAATTTCATGGTCAATTAGGTATATGTAATTAAATCTGATTGTAAATCTACCACTATTTCTCTCTTCTTCAGAGGTCATCATGGCAGTATAATTCCTGACCCCTGCTGGTGAACATTTTCTTATAACTGGCACCAAATATTTTTTGGAGGATATCTCCCTTTTCTGTAGCCTTCAGTCAGCAGCTTGCTTCTGCATGGGATCTGGCAAATCAGGGAAGAGCCTGATTGCGCCAGTTCACGCTGCCAGAGAGGCACACAGATCCTCATCCCTAAATGTAAGCCATGGCAGGAGCTCAGGCCGCTTCCCATCACAGCCACCCACCTGCGACCTCAGCGCTGGCTCTGCTGGACTTTCATCACTCAACCTTTCTCAGGTCAAAAGCCTGCCTGAACACGGAGGGCTAAATGGTATTTTCCAGGTAGATCTGCCCAGCTTCGTGACACGCTGTCTGTGCTCCCACAGCTTGCACAATCAGGCGTATGTGGGAGTGGTTGCAGGTGTCACTACCTGCACTGTGTCCTCAGGGTGACACTTGGGTAGAAACCTTCAGGCCAAGGTGAGAGAGCTGCCTGCAGGCTCCAACTCCACCAGCCCCCCTCCCATCTCCCAGTTGTGTCCTTCTCCTCTCCCCTTCTCCTTTCCACTAAATACGCCTCTCAATAAGAGAAGTGAAGGGCTGCCGTGTTCCTGAAACCCCTGAGGAAAGGCAATAATATGGTTTGCTCCTCTTGCCTTCAAACCAGGGTCCCAGCTGGTGATGCCTGGACAGGGGTGCACTATGGTCTTCTCCATGCTCTGCCATGGGAGTGCAACGGGAGCTTTCCATGCAATGTTGTCCTCCTTGGGCCCCTCCTGCACCGGAGCTTCTACATCCCCAGGGAGAGTGCTTGACCTCTTCTGCCTCTGGCTTTTCAGGAAAAAAAAAAAAAAAAAACAGCAGGGCTGTGGGTTCTAACACTGCCACTGTTAGGTGATATCTCAACTGATATTTTCAGAGACTTTAAACACCTAAGTCCATTTTGGGGGCTAGCAGTTGGATTTTAAACCAATTTATTTAAAAGCATTTCTTTTATTAGCAAGCCCTAACTCTTCCAGGCACCCATCTGAAAAATCACGGTTTGAAGCCTAAAACTCTTGCTACAGCCGGCATTCCATCAAAATGTCTTAGGTGTTCAGATGAATGGCTGGATGTTAAAATTCGATACATTCAGATTAGTGAGGAATTATAATTATCTAATCTCAAAAGCATCTGACCACTGGAAGAACTTATTAAGAACTACTTTTAATTCACTATCTGAAGCAGCTTTTGATTTAAGATTAGATTTTCAGAAAAGGAAATGCTCTAGTTCAAACAAGCATTAAGAATAAGAAATCGGTATTGTCTGTGCTATTGCTATATCACAGCTCAGATTAGTTGCCCACAGTGGCCTCCCCTGAAACCTGAAAGTTAATCACTAACTTACATAACCTTAAATTGCAGCAGTTAAGAAAAAAAAAAATAAAAAGAAAAAAAAAAGGCATTGCTCTCTATTAGCTAAACAAGAAGCGAACAAGAAATATTTCCATAGCTTTTTAGGTCCCATAATGATCTTTGTGAGATGATTAAAAAAGAATACTCTCCTCCTATGTGACTGAGGGTTTTTGACAGCCTCATTCTGGCCCAGAACAAGGGAATGAGCAGCTGATGGAGGTCAGTGGTCTAGCACAGGATGGTGGAGGGGGCCATGCGGGAGAAGGTGGTAGGTGAAAATAAAGGGATGTCAAAGATACTCTGTTAGGTCATCTTTCCTACTTTGAATGCTAAATAACCTAAGAGCTGGGGAGGAGGTGGAAACTCCCACAGTTTCCCAGTCCTCATTGCAGTGGCTCATTTTCACTGGAAGAGAAAAGTAATTTTGTTCCTCCTCCTCCTCAGAAACATTTAGGCTCCTAGTGCCACTTGAGCATTGATCTCTGATTCATTTTGAGTAGACAAAGTCACATTAAAAGAAAATAATAATAACATTTCTATTTCCCAGCCCTCCTGGGCACAATGACAATGGTAAAATGAAGTCTCTGAACAAACACGGAAGTGTTGCAAGACAGAAGAGCTGAGTAGGAAACAAGAAGTGGGACTGCACAGAGATGTTAGCACGCTGGAAAATCATGTCCTTGTAGACTTCACAGATGTTAAGGAGTGCCCAAGAATCTTACTTTATGCAACAATTTTGGAAGGCTTTTTCTATGGCTTTATGAAAAGCAAAACTTCCCTGAGGTCTTTTTCGTAGGTGACTCCATCCATTCCTTTACTGACAACAAGACCTGTGGTGGAGAATGATTTTTTTTCTTCCACACCTCCTCCAATATAATCCTGAGTATTCAGATGCCAACACTGTAACGTATATTTTCATTTATAACAAAATCTTGATTTTTGAAAGGTCTGTTGCAGTGTTATTTTAGTTGGGGGCAGCTCTGCTACCTCGTTTACAGTGAGAAGGTCCTAGATTTCTGCTTTCAAATTTCTTCTTTTAAATTGTGGGTTGTGAACCTACTTACCTCATCAAAAGAAAAATGAAGGGCATTAGCTACGTTTCTACTGTGCTATACTATTCATCTTGCATGAAAAGACAAAGCAAAATGGCTGCCTTGCATGCAGCAATTTGCACTTTGAATTATTCAAATGCTTTTTCTTTCTCTTCTCATGGCTAGATGGTGCCTGAATCAACTCAAACAAATCAAGGCAGGTAATAAATTGATATAATTTTCCATCAGTCTTGCAGAAAGTCTCATTCAAAATAGCTGCAGGTTTGCCAGTCCATCGCACTGAAGACTTGCAGGGTGGTGAATCTGATGTCACTGAATTCCCAACCTCTTGTACCAGGGCTTCTGGCATTTCACTGCTAGAACGGCTGCTTTTGGGGCAAGTATGTTTCAGATAATGTCCCATTCAGCAAGATATTCTTTTTTCTGCAATGCTCTTGCTGCATGTTGCCATCATTCTTGTGGGTCTAACATTTACCAAAAAGAGGTGACATCCCCATGCTGTTGTATGCCCTAATTCTCTGCGATGATTTGATTGTCATACTTTGTAGGTTTTGATAATGATTTAAGCACGGATAGAAATATTACAAGTGCAGGATGTTTTACTTCACACTTGCCATACTATAGAATATTCAAAGTAGATGTGTGTGAGGTATAGTATGAATAAGCACCCTACATTTTTCCAAAGCCGGCCAAAAAAAAAAAAAAAAAACAGAAGTGAAAATAAGGACAGGTGGAAATTTCTGTGCCTGCCAAGTGTTCATCACCTGTTTATGGATCAGAGGTTCTTGGGAAGGACAGCCAGCTGCCTAACCTGCTGGAGATGAATCCAGGTATCAGAGAGTTAAAACACTTGCTCATTGGTTTTCTCAGCTCCTATTTTAATTTGCTCTCTTTTTTTTGGACAGCTCTGTGAAGGCAGTCTGGTTCGCTGCTTCACCATACTAATGAGACTCATCCATCTGCCTCTGTCATTGCCAGGCTCTCTTTTCTGCTGGAAGTCAGAGATGAACGCTCAGGACAGGTCCTTTCTAGGCTGCAGTACTTAATCATTTCTAAACACGCTAGATGGCCTCAGGCAGTGAAGGCAACAAGCATTTAACCCAGGCTTGGCAGCTCAGGCTTCCACATAGTCTGGCTCTAAGCCTTGATAATGAAAAGTAGCTGTGCTTTTACTCTCCACTTAACCAGATGCTCTTTGCTTCTTGGGGCAAAAGGTTAAATAGATATAAGAACCCATGCTAGTTTTGAAGCCTTTTATTAGCAGTCCTTATAGAAGTGGAGTAGAGCATTCTGTTCCCCCGACTATGTCTCTCGGGATCCTGTATTTAGGGCTGTGTCCACTAACTAGAGGAATGTAACCTCCTCACCCAAAGCTCATTTCTTGTTAAAGTAACAACAAATAGAGCCTAAAGCCCACTTGGCCACTTAATTATTTAATGTTCTATTTTTATAGTAAGAATGGATGGAGGAGACACTATCAGTTTTGTTTAATGGTGGCAACACCTTATATTAACAGTGCAGATAAAGCATTTTTTCCACTGTGGCTGGGACAACTGATTTATTTTTCCACTCCATCTACTGCTCCATATGTCTCTGGAATCTGCCTTTTTCCCAGAGCTCATGTTAGTATAAAGCAATTGTCTGGGATGTGTAAGAATTAAGTATCCCATCATTCAGGCTAGACATGCAATTAGAAGAGTTGCACTAATTTCCACTGCTGAGACCCTGTCACTTTAATTTATCCTTACTTTCCTGCATTTAGGTCTCCTCTGGTTTGAGGCCAAGGGTTTTATATAGTTTGAGGCAGTGGCTCTGCAATGCCAGAGGTGGGGGGGAGGAGCTGGAGGCTGTGGGTGGGAGGAGAGCAGAGCAGCCAGGGGGTGTTAAGGGCAGGGGAAGAATAAGGACTGGCTGAAAGGAACAAAACCGACACTTACACACTTTAAAGATCTAAAGCATGTGCCAAATAACGATGTGTGGAGCGGCTGCAAATGAAAGTAAAGCTTTCAGAGAGGAAGTCTTTATTGAATCTCAGCACTGGGCATATGTCTCACTGTGGATTATTGTCTTTTTTCCGTATACATGTTTAACATTGAAACACAGTGCTGGGGTTTGGTTCAAATGGCTCGGCCAAGAGCACCTCTGCCCTGCTCTGGGTCTCCCAGGAGAGAGACAGGGATTTGGGAACACCAGTCTCTGCTCGGGCATTGTCACCCCATGCCCACTGGTTTTGTGCTGGGCTGGAGCAGGATCCTTCAGTGTGACATAAAGCTGCCAATGCACCACGCTCCAGGATAAGAGTCCAGGACAGCCTTGGATAAGAAGGGTTTTATGCATCTAGTCACTTCGTGCTGCAGTCAGGAGTTGGCTGACAACATATTATTCCAAGATCCAACTGGTAAAGCTTTGGAAAAAAAAAAAAAAAAAACTTTCCAAGTTTCATGCAACAAGAAAACTCTACATATCCTTACAAAAGCAGTGAATGGCTTTCTAATTAAGAAGAGTTTTATATCTGGATATTTATATAGAAATGTCTCAGATGATTTGTGTGAGTGTTTGTCAGTCCAACATAAGGAAAAGTGCAGAAAATTTATGTTAATATTGGGTGACAATACAGTAAGACAGTGCTTTAGTAAATAGTTTCACTTGCTCCAGTGTTGTTCAAACAGATGGTGAAAAGTACCAATAAAATATACTTCAGTAAATTTAAAGAAAGGTATGAAAAAAAAATGGCAAAACCACATTGACACTCATGAAGTCTTTTTAGAAAAAGAAGATATAGGATGACTTATTTAAAATTTGTTTGCATGTTCCTAACTACTGGAGAAGGTAGAACTACACAATTACTACATGTACTTATTACTAATAAAGTGTTGCAGAGGACTAAATAACGCCAATAAATTATTATAACTTAACGAAGTCATTCACTTCCTGTCATTTCCATCAGTTTGGATCTTCTTTTCCAATAGGCACAGTGTGAATGCAGCATCTTAGTAGATAAAAAGAAAGTTGCTGTGATAGGTTTAAAAATAAAGCTGTAAAATGTTTCATTTCTAGCTGGTTATCTCTCACGTTTTACTGAAAGAAGGTGGGCACCTGAAATTTAACAGGTCCTCTCTAAGCCATGGATGTCACTGTCTGCAATGGAGTTTAATGCATCAGAATGGGGTTTTCATGATGATCTTTGTGGCAGATTTCTGTGCACAAGTTCTAACTTAGCATCTTCTCTGAGAGTGCCTCACAACAATATTCAACAGCAAAGCTCTAAATGCTGCTAGAAAGAAGCAATATTGTAATACATTGATTCAGAAATTGAGCAACTAATGATTTAGACGTGATTCAAGACTGGCAAGAGTCCACATCTCTGGCAGAACAGCCTGAAGTCCCATCCATGAAATCAGAACTCATTTAAATATATATATATATATAATGTGGTTTCAGTCCTGTAGGATTCATTTGTGTTCACTTTTATGGCCCAATTGAAAACATAAAGCTGGAAGTCTGATGCAAGGACAAAATTAGGCATGTTTGTGGGCAGCGCTCAGCTGCAATCTAGGTGCTATGTAGATGTTGGATCTTGGATAGATACTGTAGATCCTAGAAGTGTAACCCCATTTCCTCAGAGGTATTTGGTGAAACGAAACAGGAATCGGGCACCTAAATGCCTCTGAAGCTGTAAGAGTTTGTGGAGGAGACATAGTGCCATGAAGCCTAGCAAAGAAACTGATGGTATCATTTTAAGCATTTTAAAGTGCTAAGAAAAAGTGCAGATTATACTGCATATGTGCATATCAAAAGTATCTGAGCTCTGTGTTATTATTTGTTAGATATATTACACTTGCACCTGGACATGAGCCAAGCACACACACCATTGTACCAGGCCCTCTGCACACACACTGACAGGCAGTTTCTGGCTCAAGAGTTTAATCGCTATGTGCAAGATTGAGTAAGGACACAGGAACAGGAAGGGATGATGTAATTAGAGGGAATGTAATGATGGCTTGACAGCACCATCAAAACATTAAAATCTTTTAGAGATTTCGTACCTCAACACTTGCACAGTGATGCAACTAGGGCAACCTCGTTTACCCATGGTAGGTATACAGCTAATTTTTGTTAACCTGCTATGTTTTGGGGGAGCAGGGAGGAAAGGGAAGCAATTCAAAAGCAACTAATGTCAAGAAGCTCTATGGGAGAGAGACGGGTGTAGCAGCAAGCAAGCAATTTCTAGTATCTTCCTGAACCCTGACCTCCCTGATGTTTGCTTCCCATCCCAAGCTCAAACCCCTCCTAACTTACTTTCTCCTCCATCATGGGAATCGCAATGAGACTGGCCTCCACTCAAGCTGTGAGTGGACTCAGCACCACGTGCTGCAAGGCCCACCTGCAGCTTCTCCTGGCAGAGAGATGCTGGTGACCATTCTCTGAACAGAAGTCTTCAACCAGTTTGTACTCACTGCATAGAAATTTAGGCTGTGTTTTGCTGGGTGGGTTGTGTGCATGTTGTGTTGGACACTGAAGATATTAATAAAGTCAGACTTGTGTTTTGATGGGCTGTAAGTAATGGCAAGTCCCCTTCCCTTCCTATCCTCCTGTGGTGACTGTCATTTAAAGCAGCTCAGCTGATCCCTTCTGTCATACTAGAGATCAGCAGGAGAGTGTGATTCAAATGCAGCCAAACCTTTTCTTATACAGGCCATTTTTGTAAAAACTCAGCGAAAGTAAAATCTGAACCTCAGATAAGATAGAACTGCAAATTCTCAGTCTCTCAAGACACTTTCACAAAATACGTAAGGAAAATATGAACTTGATCTGTAGTCTGCATGTTCTACTCTCGCTCCCGCATTTACAAGAACAAGATGAGAATGGCTTCAGACACAAATAGCAGTCTTAGCAGGGCAATTCTTCAGAAGTGCACTGATTCTCTTCCAAAAGCATTTGCATAATAATAAAGGAAGAAAGCTATATGAGGTAAACTACATATCAGCAGAATTGCTTCTAAAATGAATGCTTTTCAAGGTTTTCCAAAAGGCAACGGGAGTTCTTTAAAATCAATGAGATAATTAAAAGTGCAGAGTAAGAAAAAAAAAGTAAAAAAAGTATTTGAAAGCTATTAAACGATCACTAGTCCAGTGATTACAGCATTTACCTGGAACATGGGTGAGCCAGGTTTTCATCCTTGCACTCTGATAGTTTCCCTTTGGGAATTTTGGACAAGTAAATTCTTTGCCTCATTTCACCTTTAAAGCAAAAATTAAAGAGTATTATTATCCTAAGTCTGGGAGGAGTATTCAAGGTTGTAGAGGAATGCAGAACAAGTATCCTGGGGATAACATTATCAGGAACTAGGAAGGAAAGAAAGAAGCAGGAAATTTTGTGCCAGGGCCCACGGCAGTGTTCAATGATTCTGTGCCATGAAAGTATACATATAAAAGAGGACCTCCAGATGCACAGATATCATTACAGTAGAGGCCTTTAAAAGTTCCCAACATCATAATAATAATAATAATAATAATAATAATAATAATAATAATAATAACAACAACAACAACAACAACAACAACAACAACAGTCTTCAAACATTCCAAATACCAAAAATAATATAAAAATAAAATAAACCTTTTGTGTTCTCCCAAGGGTTCACTGTATAACGAATGTTTGAAAGGTGCCAGAAGTGCATCATGCATTTCATTTTTGGTATTACAATATTAAACATACATTTTCACTGCAATGATTCCATGAACATGAGCCGGCAGTGTGCCCAGGTGGCCAAGAAGGCCAACAGCATCCTGGCTTGTATCAGGAATAGTGTAGCCAGCAGGACCAGGGAGGTGATCGTCTCCCTGTACTCTCCCCTGATGAGGCTGCACCTCGAGTACTGTGTTCAGCTTTGGGCCCCTCACTACAAGAAGGACATCGAGGCCCTGGAGCGTGCCCAGAGACGGGCCACGAAGCTGGTGAAGGGCCTGGAACAGAAGTCCTATGAGGAGCAGCTGAGGGCACTGGGGTTGTTTAGTCTGGAGAAGAGGAGGCTCAGGGGAGACCTCATTGCTCTCTACAGCTACCTCAAAGGAAGGTGTGGGGAGCTGGGGGTCAGCCTCTTCTCACAGATAACCAGTGATAGAACTAGAGGGAATGGCCTCAAGTTGCACCAGGGGAGGTTCAGGTTGGAAATTAGGAGACATTTCTTCTCAGAAAGAGCAGTCAGGCACTGGAATGGGTTGCCCAGGGAGGTGGTGGTGTTATCATCCCTGTGGGTGTTAAAGGAAAGGCTGGACGTGGTGCTTAGGGACGTGGCTTAGTGGGTGACATTGGTGGTATGGGGATGATTGGACCAGATGGTCTTGGAGATCTTTTCCAACCTTTATGATTCTATGTTTCTATGATAACCTGTCTCAATACAGCTAAGAATATAATAATATAATCGAGGGAATTAGCAAAATTTCCTGTCTTCTTGACACTGGCCCTGAAACCAATAGCACTATTGGCATCTGGAGACTGAACCTGTCATGAGTTATGGCCCCTCTTTTTACAAGAAGAATAAAACTGATATTTCAGTGCCATTCATCATATATAATAAACTCTCTGCCTTAGTACAAATGCATTTATGTGCCAGTATCACATCCGACTACTTTAGAAAATACAGGCAGTCAACTGTATGTGTTAGATACACTTTTTGTAATACTTTCTGTTGCTAATAAAATAAGTCACCAGCTCTGTTTTCCACGGATAGCTTGACAGAGCTGCAATCGCAGACTCTGTGTCTTGAAAGAGCACAAAACACTCTCTGCCCTTTAAATCTCATAACAATGTTAGAGCTGCTGCTATTGTATGGGCGTTGAATTGCCCAGCTAGAATTGTGGACCCAGGGTTCATGTTATCCCAAAATATTTAGTCATACAACCAAAAGCGTTCTGCTCACAAGGCTGTCAAGATGTCTGAGTGAGATAAATGTCTTATTTTCTGATGGTTTCTTATGAGTGATAGCGCTTGTGAGCAGCAGGGCACGGGAGGCAGCAGGGCCTGATGGGTTGTATTAGATTTCGGCGCTCTCCCGTCAGGCCACACCACTTGCTGGTGCTCATTGTCACACCAGCATTTTGGCCCACCAGCTATCTGCCTCTGCACACCCTTTCCTACAAGCAGGTAAAGGAAAGTCAGGCAACCCCCCACAGCCATCTTCTGGGATGAAGCCCTATTGCTTGACAAGCTTCATGTTCCTTAATGTAGAACAATAGGTTCGCCCCACAGTTTCTCCTCAGTGGGAAATTCCTGTTCCTCAGGCATGGGTCCAGCCACAGGGGACAAACACATTCCTGGCAAGGTTCCTTCTGCTTCTTACTGGCCTAACCACCAGAGCCCAGAGAGCAAGACTGCAGCCAGCCTTGAGCCCACATCCAAAAGGCCTCTCATTGCACCAGTCTATCAGATTTGGCACGTTTTATTTTTGTATTTGCTGCTACAGGATACAGTATAAAATGTCATATTTTATTTTATTATTTATGGAAGGCACCATCTCAAATACTTAATCATAATCAATGATAATACTAATAATAATACTAATCAATATATATGAGCTGGAAGAAATAACTCTGGTATTTTGCCAGTGAGATACAAGGTTTAGAAAGAAAACTGGTGTCCTGGCAGAAAAAGTTACTTAGAAGAAGTTGGTTTGCAGATTTAATCACCAGATTTCAAATAATTAATCACCCACAACCCCACCCCCCGAAATGTCTTTTCAAATTAAAGCAGGGTTGACTGTACCCTCCAGTCATAGGTATCAGTAATCAGTAGTGCCATTAATTCTTTTTTAATACTCTTAATAATTTCTACGCCAGCGATACGGAATAACATGAATGCTGTAGTAGAGGCTGTTAAAGCCAGAATAGGGCTGTGACAAAATGAATCAGCTTCTCGGTTTATCTAGTTCCTCTGAAATCAATGGAGTTATGCTAAGTTACACCATCCGAGAAGCCAAGTCATTTTAAGCGTTGTATGATTTAATAGTAACTGTGCCAAACCTGGTTATGCTTTCATAGGGGTAATAGAAAATAATACAGTACAGAAGGGGAAAGTGTTTGTTTTTACCTTTGTGCATATATATTCATTCCATGGATTCACTGAATAGACCGTGGAAATAGCTACTTAAACATTGGCTTAATGCTTTATGAGCATCAACTTTTTAAGAAAATAGCTTGGATTTTTGTAAGAATCCTTATACAACTAGTAATGCTGTGTAATACTTTCTAATTTTGTCTCCTCATGTTTGTAATATGGTCTGACTTAATAGAATAAATGAATAAATAACCGAGCAACAAATGTAGAGATCCTTTGTTGATTAGGACAGAAACACCACATAGGCACATTGGCCAAATATTAGTGAAACTTTTCTAAGACTTTTGTAATCGTTGTTTGTAGGAAAGCTTTTTCTCGTTGTTGTTTTAGCCTTTCCTCTGTTATTATGAAGGACAATATATATCATTTTTACTGCAAAGTGCCAGGCAAGCCAGGATATTCAAATGAACAAACCTGGATGCTTTACAACTTCTGCCCTCTTGAAATCAGATCTGAAAAATATAGGACCTAAATATCAATACTGTAAGGTTTTAGTTTTATATCAGACATAAATCTTAACAACCCGTACTTAACAATGAGCTCAGATTTTAACTTAATCTTTGGCAGGCTGAGAATGAAAACAGCACACAGTCCATTTTGTCTTCTCTCCCAGGCGGCTCCTTGAAAAAGGCACTGTCTGTGCCAGTGAGCTTTAGGGTTTTATAGTTTTTGAAAAGCACATACAGTACTGCCTAGGTGGGCCACAGACTCATCCTGAAAGACAAAGAGTTTTGTCTTGCACTCCAGAGCTCTGTTCTGCTTAAATAAAGTTGCTAGCTGCCTAATGAATGTTAGCTGTAATACTCCCTGTGGTCAGTGGGGCTGTTGTTTAATGAATTGCTTAATGTGCTTGATTACTGTTACTATGTGGAATGAGGGAAATAGCCAGAGAGATTTGAAAGACCCACTGGAGAATACGATGAAAATGAATTGGATCAATAAGAAGTTTTTGCTCATCTCTGAACAACGCATTATGTGCTGTATTGTTGGAGTTGGGGATAATGTAATTTTGTGGCTTGTTGTTGTTCTTTTTGTAATTCAGAAATATAAATCTCATTTGACATTGGGTTTTAGGGCTGGCCTTCCTGGAGTTATAAATGTTCCCCTGACTCCAGTCCCGGTTACTCACATGGACAGATAAATTAATTAGGAAAACTTTTATGCCAATTACTTTATGCCCTTGGCTTTCATATGTTGCTGAAGAGCGGCAGCTAATTAAAGATATGATTCATAATTACTGGTCGATCGAGTAGTTGAGTAATGGAATCAGGAACTGTTCCAAAAAAATTATCCATCACATCATTACTAATTGTTACATAATACATAAGGATGTAGAATTCAAATAAAAAATTACTCACATTTGAAAGATTCATTCAATTAGTGGGGTTGGGGTATTTTTTATAGCAATTATAAACACCAAGATAGTTCTCACATTTTTAAAGATCACAGGGGTTTTATAAATATTTATAATTAAATGGGAGCATAATTTCTAGAGAGTGAAAGACTTGAAGGCCTAGCTGGAGGAGTAGGTTAGTAGTATATTGAATTTACGGAAACGAAATCTAATCTTTGGGTCAAATAAGGGCTCAAGTGAAAGGAATATGATGGTCTCATGCTACTGCTCTTTGCACAAGCCATAGAACTACTGCATCTTGGCAAGCAGTGCAGGCTAATTTCTAGAGAATAAAAGAGCTGGTGCAAGTTATGACTTGGCACTGAATGACACAGAAATTTGCACAGAATTTGTCAACACTCGTTTTTCACAGGCTATATTTTCTGTCCCATCAAGAAGATCATATCGGATACCACAGCCTGGTAAAACTAGTAAAATGGTGATGAATAAATAAATAAATAAATAAATGCTTCCAGTGTTCCCATGCTGTTTGCAGATGTGCTGTGTTATTATAGTTGAAGAGAAAGAGTCATGTCACTTCTCACTAAAACACATCTAGAAAACTCACGTGGGGGTTAGTTGAGATAAACTCAATATAGCAGGCTTGTAAGAGTGACCAGAACAACCGCTGGTCACTGTGGACTCTGAAAAACATCTTCAGAAATATCTCCCAAGCCCTGCATGTATCTTGCCTGGACTGCCTCTGGTTTCCGAGACTCATTTCAGTGAAGAAGGGACCTGTTGGGTGATTCAGAACACCAGACATGAGCGCTTTTGATCTGTAGATGCCATGCTTAACCTCAGGATGGTTCACCAAATCAGGTATGAGAAAATAAGCAATGCCCCACCTAGATGGTGGAGAAAATGATGGACGTCATATAAATTAAATTAAAGAAAGAAAGATATGGAGCAATTAACCTCATAGGAATTAAAAGTAATTCTAGAGAATGGGGAACACTATTCCTATTCCTTGTGCTAGACAAAAGACCAAAAAAAAAAAAAGAAAAAGTTATGTTGAATGTTCCTTCAAGTTTACAGCATGGACAAGCCTGGAAAACCACTGGGTTCAATTTCATACAGGTTCTTTATAGCCTCAAGCAACTGTGTGATAAAGTCGCATATAAATATCTTTGCATGCTAAGCCTTGAAAATAATTCCTAAACCTTACAAACCAGGGTCAGGAATACCTGCAGCTTGAGCCTTCACAAAAGCTGTGAAGCTGCCCCAGCCAGCAGTTCAAAAGTTGTCAAGAGACCACCTCAAGCATCCAAAAAAAATTTAGCTGACTCACTATTTACGTAAACTTCTTGGAGGGCCTGACCCTGCGTATTCCTCATTCCCTTCATTTATTTAAGTAACTCAGATCTACATTATTAGCTTTTTCACCTACTCCGCAATGATTTTTTTTTGCTATACTTGGTTGGTTTTATATGATTAACTTAACCTACCACTCATTAGACATATGGCATATGGTTTGGAGGAGGATTAATAAATGTTTTGCTGTATCTGAATGAGAAGTAGAAAATGAATGAAAACAAACTTCCACTTCTGCTTGCAACTCTAAATGACTGTTTAGCTGCCATCCATCTGCAGGTACCATGTGTTGCCCTCCTGAATGTCAACAGGGAACAACAGAGAATTCAGTCAAACATTTTTATAAGGAAGTCCAGATGATTTGTATTGTTACAGATATCTACAGCAGCATGTAGGTTGCCCCATCTGAAGGGAGAATACAAGCATTCAGCAGAAGAATGTCCCAAAGATCTGAAAGTCCAGAGGGGCAAGATGGACACAAGGAAACAGAAAGGGAGACTCTGAGACTCAACACCCAAGCCAAGTCCCCTGAAGTCACTGTCAGCACAGGGCTCTCCAGTGAACCTGCTTCTTCCTCCATGAAGATGTTCTGGAAGGGGGAGAACAGCTATTTATTCTACTGTACTGTTTAAGAAGCCCTTTTCTAATAGTGACACATCTTTTATAACCATGTTCAGGTGTTTCAGGAGCTGGCACCTTGAGGTGATTTTACTCGGGTGGGCGGCCGAGCTCCACCACAACCGCTTTCTCACTCCCCCTCCTCAAAGAGGAACAGGGAGAAAATACAATGAAAAGAGCTCAAGGGTTGAGGTAAGGACAGGGAGATCACACAGTAATTATCATGACGGGCAAAACAGACTCAGCATAGGGAGATAGTAAGATTTATTACTTATTACTAACATGCTAAAGAAGTGAGAAACAAAGGAAAGAAACCAAAAGCACCTTCCCCCCCATACACCCTCTTCCATCTCCTCCCCCCGAGCGGCACAGGGGAACGGGGGAATGGGGGTTATGGTCAGTCTATAGCGCTTCTTCTCCACCGCTCCTTCTCGGCCACTCTTGTCCCCTGTGCTGTGGGGTCCCTCCCACGGGATGCAGTCCTTGGTGAACTGATCCGGCGTGGGCTTCCCACAGGCAGCAGCTCTTCAAGAACTGCTCCAGATATGGGTCCATACCACAGGGTCCATCCCTCAGGAGCGAACTGCTCCAACCTGGATCCCCCACGGGCAGCAGCTCCTGCCAGGTCACCTGCTCCTGCATGGTCTCCTCTCCACGGGCTACAGGTCCGGCCTGGAATCTGCTCCAGCAGGGGTCTTCCACAGGCCGCAGTCTCCGTTGGTGCAGGTCTACCTGCTCCACTGTGGTCTCCTCCACGGGCTGCAGCGTGGAACCCTGCTCCACCGTGGTACTCCATGGGCTGCAGGGGGACAGCCTGCTTCACCATGGTCCTCACCACAGGCCGCAGGGGACTTCTGCTCTGGCGCCTGGAGCACCTCTCCCCCTCCTTCTTCACTGCCCTTGGCGCCTGCAAGGCTGTTCCTCACTCCTCTCACTCTCCCAGCGGCTGTGTAGCGCAACGCTTTTTTTCCCCTGTATTAAATATGCTCTCACAGAGGCGCAAAACAACATCACTTATTGGCTCAGCTCGGGTCAGCAGTGGGGCCCTTACCAAACATGGGGCAGCTTCTAGATCCTTCTCACAGAAGCCACGCCTATGGCCCCCTTCTACCAAAACCTTGCCATGTGAACCCACTACACACCTCATACATTGTGAGCCATGAAGAAATGCACAGGAAAGACTCTTCGCCTTCGTGGGGTCAGCTGGGCCCACAGGGAAGGGAAGAGTGGCAGGGTGGCACACAGAAGAGGAATCTGCAGGGGTATTAGGGCTGCAGCTGTAGACCTAAGTGGTTTTAAAATTTCAAAGTTAACATCCTAGGGAATAGTAAAGTGCAAAAACAAGTAATATGCAATCATGATATTACATCTGATGGGAAATCAATAGAGAACCTGGTAGCCATATTACAGTGTGTTTCTATTGTGACAGTTAGTCAGAAATAGCTTTTTAGGATGAATGGTGACAGCATCAGACCAGCAGACATCCTTATCAAACACACACTCCTGCCTGGCAAAGGTGAGGGTGCTCCTCACCTGCAACAGGACCGTGCTGTGAAAGGGTTGTCTGCAAGGCAAGTGAGGACAGGAATCCACAGCTAAAGAAAAATTCCAAACCCAACACAATATAGCCTTAATTCGCAAAATCCATAGGAAAAAAAAACAGTGCTTTGAAATGCATTAAAGCTAATGTCTCCACAGAAGTTTTATTTTTACACATTTAAGCTGCTATGCTGCTGGTTTGTGAAACATTATAAATGTATTTGCATAAATGGAGCAGGGTGAGGAAAGATATTTGAGTGTGATATGGTTAGCAGATTTTATGGAAGTTTAATTTCTTCTCATCTTAACAGTCGAATTAAATGTTTCTGTTGTATGGACACTTGTCTGGAACTAGAAACCCTGTGGACATATGTCAGATCTCCTCAAGATGCAGCAGAGCACAAGAGCAGCTCAGCCAATGTATATCTTTGGGGAAAGTCCTCTTTCTTTTTTATTTCTTTTTTTTTACAGGAGAGGAGAAAGCATATGGTCTATTTTAAGACATTGCAGTCCATAACTGAGAGACAATTTTGGTCTAGATTACTCAGTGTGTATGTGGTACCCTTTGACTTAAAGAGAAATAAAGGTTATTTTCATACTATTTTTTGAATTACTGTATAAATTACTTTAAAGCAATTGAAAAGGAGCAGTTTTGAATTAATGGATGAAAAATTACATTGAATTATTCTCATTATGAAAATAGCCGTATGGCTTACAGTGAAGGGGAGATTTTCATATTTTGGATAAAATAATCACGCCAGTGGTAAATGCTACCGTGTAACAAATTCCCCTATATTTTATATATTTTATATAAATACTTGAAAATACAGGCTTACACTGGAAAAAGCAAAATCCCTTCAGCCATATTTACTGCTTGATAAGTCACATGACCAAGACTAATTAATCTCCTGTGGTTTATCAGATCAAATCAGTAGGAGATGGATTTTTCATAAATATTTGGGGTCACTTGATGCATTTTACTTTGATAGATTTAATTTATTTTTTTTTAACCAAAGTTATTTCAAAATGAAAAGCAAACCATTCGACTATTGTTGAAATGAGGAGCTCTCACTTTTTCCCTGGATAAACCAAAACAACAATACAGAGAGAACTTAACGGAATACAAGTTAGTTCAGTCACAACAGCATTTTCTGATTGGAAAAGGGTGGGGTTTTTTTCAGAAAAAAAATGTTTTCAGCAGCTTCATTGACAGCTGATAGGTTTTAATCCTAGATACTGAGAAAGTGGTCCAGCTTCTTCTCACCTCTAAGTATGGAGGAGTGCAGAGCTCCAAGAGGACAAAAGGGGTTGAAGAACAGAGGGGAAGGGTGAAACCAGGTGGATAATTTGCACATTAGCTAGAAATGCAAATCTGTTACCTGCAACCTGTGTCACCTTGTACTTCACAGCACTCGGTACTTATGAGGCTGTGAAGGCCGTCATTTCTGTCTCCAAAATACTTCAAACTTGAGAATCTCATGCAGTAACTTTCAGGCAAACCAAATATTTGTCACTTCTTGAATTTCAGCTAATTATATGCTTTCACCAGGAAGGTGCTATTTATTCTGCATGCGTGAACTTCTTTGTGGAGTAAATATTATTTGCAAAGATGGAAGATAACACGGTTCATGCCTGTCTGTGTCAAATGTAATCGGCACTATTAAACCAGATGTACCCTCAGAGCGCATTTCATCATTAGTTTACCACCCTTCTCGTGTCAAAGGCAAATGTCTGATGTTGTAACAGATTCCCAATAATGTCCTAATGTGCTCTATATGCCATAAAACTTTCATTACCAGCAACAGCAGCTGGGTTGTGTCACTATAGCCAGTGAAATTCTATAAGATTTTATGAAGTGCAAACTTGTTCTACAAAGACAGATAAGATCTATTATCCAAAAAAAAAAAAATGTGGACTAAATAGCCTTAGTCCCAAGGCTTCACCAACTGATGCACATTGTGCTGAAAATCTGCTAAATAGCACGTGTTGCTGTGACCGCTTCATCCTCAAACTCTGCTCTCGGAGTTGTCTCCCCACTGAGTGCAGATTAATATTATCACATAACATTGAGAATTTGTGGTGTAATACTAAAAGACGTCTCTGGCCTGATCGCCCAAGATCCTTCTGTCCCTGCCTGAACACAGCCACACAGGCACGTGAGACCCTCCAGTGTGATGGACCATAACAATGCTGTGAAGGCAGCAGGATGTTCATGGGGACTTGGCCTAGGCATAATCTGCCTCGTAGGTGAGACAAGGCAAATGGCAGTGGGATTCTTCCCAAGGAGAAATAAATGCCTCTTTATGACAACTATTCTTCAAAGACAGCACACCTCGAGCACAAGCAAAGAGAAAGGAAAGCAGCTCTCTCAGTGCTACTTTTTTTGTGTGTGTGATGAGCACTGAGATACTCTCACAGTTTGGGGCTGCGGGTGACGTGCAAGTAGGTCAAATCAATAGATGCTCCTTGCAGAAACCAGACAACTAAATTATTAACATTATTTTCTGAAAAAGAAGGTGCTTGTTATTACATGATTCATACTTGAAGTTTTCCAGGCACTTAAAACAGAGTCCCCATGATTTACAAGTAAGAAGAGATTATTAGTGTCTGAAAACTTAATTGACAGCCTCCTCTTGGCCATTGACTGCAGCAGTAAATTTTTTTCCAGTTACCTGCTCAAAACAGCAGCATCTGCCCCTTAAATAACCAGCACAGATCAAGGATGGGAAGGTTCTGTGTGTCTGTTATCGCAGAATAAATCAAAATTTGAGGCTAAAAGCCTCAATCTTATAAAACTGGCACTGCTGGAAACAAATTGCTGGACACCTTGAAATCTCTGAGAAGCAAAGAAAATCAAAGCCAATTTCTAAGATTTTCCTTCCTAAAACTGCTCTCATTCTAAAATGAAGAGTCATGTGGAGTATGCAGGCAGAGGTGAGGAAGATGGGCAAGCACAAAAGGGCTTGTCTGTAGCATTAGGAGTCTCCAGTGCCATGCAGCGACTTTCTCTAATTTATTCAGTGGTAAATTCCATCGAGATCTCGTCTCAGCCCTGTTTACACACATATGTTCCAATATAAGGGAGCCCTCCTCTCTCACATAAAAGCTGACACACAGACATATAGCTTGCACGTTGCACTTTCATACTTGGCAACTGATTGCATATCTCAGCTCCACTGTGGAAGTAATCCCCACATATGTATAATTATTTTTAATGAATTAAGTCCTTGACGTGTGAAGATCCATAAAGATCTTTATAGTCTCCTTTGACACTTGAAGGTAAATATTTGCATTGTGCATTTCAAATTAGATGTGCAATGCCTGTTAAAAATAATGGGAGCTGGAAGTCTGGTCTGTCTAATGATTTCCTTCTTGATCTTTGCGATAGTAGAGAAAACATAGAGAACAGGTGCTTGAGTCCTCCTCTGCTCCCCCAAGGGTGGAGAGATCTGCCGGGTAAGAGAGCATCTTTCCAGGAGAGGTGCTGTGCCAGGGCATCTGCTAAATAAATGGTCCCCTTACCAAACCTGTCCCTGGTACTCCCTTGAGTGATAACAGGCACTTTCATATCCCTCTGCATTACTGAGATACAGACTTTTTTCCACATAAAACTGTTCTATAATTGATGCCGAAACATTTCTCAGAACTGACAGCAGGAGGAGGGGACCATCGATGTCATAACAGAGGTGTGCTCATGGCCACAGGGCAGCTCTGCACACAGGGGGCTGCGAGTAAACCAAACCTCTCAGGTTAATGCAAGCCAGGGAGTGAGGGGAGAGTGCTCTCTGAGGCCTCCTCGAGCACTGTGCAAGGCTGCTCAGCAGTCAGAATTAGCCAGGGAGGAGCTCCAGGCCAGGACGGTAAGCTAGCCCACCCATGCAGAGCTCCTCACCAGCCTGCCTAGCACGCTTCACTTGTCCCTACCACAGCACAGTTGTCTGGGCTTGGTAAAACTCCTCAGGTTTGGAATTTCCATTAGATTATTCAGAGTTCCCCAAATCAGTTGCAGGTTGGTGAATGAGCCTGATTTTCCACCTCAACACCCAAGTTCTGTGATGGTGTCCCAACACAGCCCCTGCCCCTCTGAGCTATCAGCTGTGTGCTCTGACACCGAGGCTGAAATACCCCCATGTATTTCCTCGACATGAAAAGCATCCAGCAATGCCTGACAAGACAGAGTTCCAGCATCCTGCCCTTAGTTTCTGCCAGAGTGCCCTTAGTCTTAGGTATGGTGGGCTTGTCTGAGATCTTATCAGCCGTTGTGGCCATCTCTGCCATGTGCTGCCACTACTGCATTGCCCACAGCTTTTACACCTAAGGAAAAAAAAAAAAAAAAAACGCACATTTTTACTATAAAAAAGTCATGTCTTGTTGAGTATACACTTTCAAAATTGAAACATCTGGTGAAATGAAATTTCTTCTGTACGTAAGGATGGCATGCCTACTCTTCTTATTCCAAATCAATAAAATAAACCTGTGATTACTGCTCCTCTTTTCAATGCTTCTGAGTAGGTCATAATTCTACAGCCGTCTACTGATGCGCGGTGATTCGTTGACACATGCATGCTACAACATATCACCAATTCCTAATGAAAAAAAAAAAAAAGTGATACAACTATATATAATGTAAGGAATTACATTACATATAAGCCTTATTGTAAGCAACTCAGGGGGAGAGAGAGTTAAAGAAATGATATGTCACTTATTCCCAAATGTTGTGGTTGTCTGGTCCATCGCTCTGATGCAGCGGCTCTGCAAGCTTTTAGTTACCTGGGAGCTCCAGGAACCCTTGGAGGGTGGGTGAAGAGGCAGGAGGGGGCTGGGAAGGGGGGAGGTGAAGAAAGAAAGAAGGATTAAACTGAAGCACTCCTATCAGTGCTACCTTTTCCCTCCAGAGAAATCCTTATTGTGTACCAAGTACTGCTAGTGTGTATTTTATTGAGGAGAGGGAGAAGGAACAATCAGAAACTCTGTCACATTGTATCACCGTGAAAAGTGGCTGTTTTTTTTTTAAAGGAAGGCATGACTGGCTGAGGCAATTTCTCACTCCCTTTTAGTACCTTATGTGTGGTTCAGCGTGCTACAAGAAAAAGAGGCAAGCTGCCTTCCTGCAAACCATGACGCAAACAAGCAAAACACACTGTGGCCTTTCTTTGACTGTAGCTAGTCCAAAGAAGTCCCCAGCATTTAATTCTCTTGGTAGAGGCATGCATTACACATCGGGCCATATAGACAGACCCATGTGGATCTGGTAGCTACGTGCATGTTCAGGACAAAACACTTTGTTCTTGCCTCACTCTGCCATTCAGTTTTACCCTTCGGGATGACTGCTTTGGAAAATTCACCAACACCTTATCTAGGGGGAAAGTGGGGAAAAATCTTTGCAGGTATATTGTCACCCCTTGGTCTTCTGTGAATGGCCAAAATGAGACTGTACTTGATCCCTCTCTGACACTGGACTGGTCCAATTGCTGAGAGACATGCTGGGATAGTGTGCAGGTGGAAACACTAACATCACAAGAGAGTATTTCAGGTTTCACGCTTTAATAGTTGCCATTTGTTGAAGCAATGAAAAAGTGAATCTATTTTTGTTTGTTAAGCATAAAGATTTGGCTATGCCAGTCATGGATAATTCTGCCTTCCCTATCTCTATGACTCTGAAAGCTACATCTAAGTTATGACTGAGATACCATTTTGATAGATCTCAATCAGGAATACCAGAACAAATTGAGATGGATTCCTCCTTTGTGTGTCAATACCTTGCTGTCTTTCAGACGAGAAATATGATGCCTCCAATTTCACTGATTACTAGTTTCTGTGTCAGTCTTATCGAGGCAATGATAGGCTCTATACAAATGTCCTCCTAACATTATTTTCCTAGCAAAAGTGGTACCTGACCTACAGTTTTCAAAGCCCGTATAGAAGAATAGATCATATTTTTCTGCAGGCTCTACCTGGTTTCCTAGCTAGCTGCTTAATTTAATATAACAGAGCCTTCACCCGAAGAGCACTGCAAGACACTAACACTGAACATTTTACCATGCTTTCTTTGTCAGGATTAGGATTCATTTATGTTTAACTTATTCAGTCTTTCGTGTCAGCAAAGCTGATTCTGGAGTTAAAGCTAAACTTTCTGAAGACATGGCTGGCTCATACAGGGAAGAATAAAACTACTGTGCCTGACTGTGTGTGACTATGACTAAGCTTGATTGGCCTCTTCACGCCCTCCAGAAGCAAGGTTGGATTCTTGCAACTGTGCAGCCACTGTCATAGTTGTGTAATTGAAGGACTGACAGTTCTCAAGACTTCATTATTATTTTTATTAGTGGATCTGTTGGCACTGACAATTTTTTCTCATACTCTTCAAATATGCTGGATGCTGGCAGCTGAGGATTCTGCGTGACAGCTTGCATTGAAGTATCGGGGTATTTTTCATGTCGGTAGAGAGAGAGAAACACTGTCAACAGGAACACAAAACAGAGCTCAGAGATGGTTTTATATATCTTAGTTTATTTCAGGCTTGATGCTATTTTGATTTTTCACTTGCAAATCATAATTTTAATTATATGTGAGCAAAGGTTGTTGTTAAAAATGTAAGCAAAAAGATGAATTTAATGCATCTAAACAAGTACATAGTAAGAGCAGTCAGCAAGGGAAGAAGTTTCCTGATTCATAGCTAGCTTCCTTTATTTAGGTCACCGCTAGAATGGTTTCATCTGAGCCCAATTTTTTTTAATGGTTCAGTACTGAATGATGTTAGATCATGAATGGCCTTCTATATTCCTTCTTCATGGAAGAAGTGGAGCCCAGTTAGATTAGTTTTGATGTGGATCAAAAGCAAGGTCTTTAAGGATATACAGGGAAACCTTTAAGGTTGTTTAAAGATTGTACTTAAAACAGAGGGAAGATTTTCCTTGACTTTGCTGTCATAAAGAATTGCGTTGAACATGACTAGCAACAAAATACTTGGCATACAGAGAGCAGGACTTTCAGATCCTGAACACCCAGCAAGGAGCAAATTGTGTTGAACACAGAAGCAGAAGATATGGTTCCTTGGCAGACCTCGTGAGCAGTGATGCCAAACTCTGAGCTGAATTACCAATGGGGAATCGGTAAGTGTGAATAGCCCCAGCTAGGATTTAGAGGTCTTCCTTTCTGAATGAGCACTGAGAGAAAATAAGCAGTGCCTCTACAGCACTGCAGAGCTTTTATAAAACCAACTCTTCAGAGACACAGGTTGATTAATTAAACTCACTAAAGTGGATGTGGTTAAAAAACATACTGTCAAGGCAAGAGGAGAAAGATGAAGACAAAACTGTATGTAACTAATCGTTATTTGCATGAAATCATTGTGAGTTCATACAAAGGGTTATTGAATGCACATCGGCCGAACCTTATTGATGATTATGGATTTTCTGGATATGCCTCAAAAACAGCATTTTCACCCCTGCATAATTGCTATTTTCTCCCAGCCATTTTTATAATTTGATTATAGCTCCTGTAGTATAAGCTATTTATTGAAAAGTTCAATAGTCACATCAATAAAAAAAAAAAAAAGTATTGGAAATAAAGCAAAACTCATCTGATATTTCAATTTGCATTTAAACTCTCTAGTTTTTTGGAGTTCTGCTTTGTTCCCATTACTTACATCATAAATGAGAAGTCCTCAGAAGAGGATGTATATGTTTAAGTGGTGCCTGCCTCTGTTAATGGTACTTGGGGATCAGCTTTCCCAAGTATTATGTGTGTGGCTGGATCATGACTGCACATTGAATATTATGACAGTTCCCTTGGTCTCCATGAAGACAGCCACAGAATCAGGGCTTCAGAACCATGTTTCCATGGGCCTGAATTTTCAAGGTCAATAAGTCCATGCTTTCAAATCACTGGAAACTCTCACCCTTCATATTTATAACTATTTGGAAATAACCTCTGAATAATAATTGCTTGTGATCCTTTCTAGCTCCTGGAACAAGTCCAGGGAAAAGAAAAGACCAAAAAAAAAGAAAGAAAAAAAAAGCAGTGGGTTTATATATAACAATTATTACAATCTTTCAGGATTTTATCTATCTTCTTGTATCTTCTTGATGGCATACTTGTTCTGCTGGGTAGAGCAAAGGACTGGCAGACAGGTAACTAGCAGGTAACTAGCTGCTCTTCCCAGCTTTTCTGCTCTGCTCTACAACAAATTGTGAATCACTTCACAGTCCTGTCCCCATCTTTCCTCCATTCTTCAAAGGTTTTGTACATGTCCAGAGAAGTAACTGTTTCTTGCATGTAGGCTGCTCTGAGCACTTACCTTTTACAGGTTCTCTAAGTGTTAGTGAAACTGAAAATAAGAATTAAGAACGTGATTTAAACTTTCCCTTTGTTGTTCTTAAACTTTTAAATAGCCTTATCAATTCATGCCCAGCAACTCGAAAGACTCTACTGTGAATGAGCTACCCATGCTCCAGTCCTGAAAACAGGAATCTCTTGCTCAACAGGCAAAGGAAAGTAGAGTTAAGCATATGTGTAAGTGTATGGGATGAGGCCTATCATTACAAACTGCTGTACTGGTGTTGCTGCAGCTGCTTTTTCTTGTTAGGAAGTAGGATTTCCCATTGCTAGAACCAACTACCTAAGACATAGTAACCACAAAAATGACAACAACAACAAAAGGACATTTCTATAGAAGTGAAAAGGCTTTTTATAAATCTTCAAGTCTTTTCAAGTCCTTCTGAAACTAAATAATAATTTACTTTATCTCATTTTGACATTCTGACAGAAATTAGACTTTTTTTGCAAAAATAACGAGACAGAGTAAATTGTACACTTACATACTCTGGAAGCTAATTTTAGTTCTTCAGTATATGGGCTCCTCAGAGTTTGAAATATGACTTACATATTCATTAGCAGGTCTAACATTTAGGGACTCTGTCCTTGGAGAGAATGAGCCTATGGGGGGAAGAACCAGGACAACAGACCCATGGAGATTATGCGTAGGTAGAGCACCCACTTTTCAGTTTTCCTGTGAACCCCAGCTTTATTTGTCATTTTCTTACATATATGTATAGAGAGAGATGTAGATATATGGATATAGGTAATTTTAGATTATAGATGATATATAAAATGAAGTGACTAAAAATATATATATATGGTCACTTTGTAATGCATTTATACATACATAACTGTGAAAAAAAGTGTTAGAAAATTATAGCCTTAATGTGTTCTGTGTAAATCAAAATGCATATTTTTGTCAACAGGTCTCCCCAACATAGTTGTGCAAACAATGTATGTCTCTCTGTCATGAAACTGGGGGTAATTAACATATGCAAAATACTACAGTCCTGCTAGAAGCTACACAGCCTTCCCCTGAAATTTAGGCTCTATTTATTTACAACAAAATAAAGTGGACCCTTCTGGAAAGAAACATAGCTTTGTGGCTGCACCAATGCTGTCGCACAGATGCTTTAAATCTTTTATATCTCCCAGACCTCCAGGGGCTGGTGTTGGATGGTATTGAGCCAGGGCCAATAAATAATTTATGCTAAGTAGCAATTTAGTTGTTTGGCTTGGGGTAAAGAAATCCAAGAAATTCATAAATAAAGTTCCCGTTTTTGCTGTGTTCCAAAGTTAATTTATGTTACTCTGCAATTAACTAACATAAAGGTGAAAAAATATGACAGGCCTAAGGTAGAAAATAAAGCTCATAAATCTGCTGTATCTTAACTAGTGGTGCTTTAGTGATAGTTGGTGTTTGTACTTGGTTTCCCGTTCATCTAATTCACCTGTATTTGCTTGACCCAGAAAAAATGTAGTAATTGATTTCTAATAGTTCCTCTTTGAAATAAACAAGCAAACCCAACATTTTCTGCTCTGTCCTTTGAACTAGAAGGTAGGTACTAGACTTTAGCAGATGTTTTAGAAAAATACACAGAACGTGAAATGTATAATTTGTAGACAAAAGCTGGTCATTCATATTTAAAACCAGCCCTAGTTATTTGTTAATGTGCTTTATATGTACACACACTTTGAACTTACAGACAAAAGACATATAGACCTTGATGTGATACATGCATTCTTCCCGTTCACTTAAAACTAGTATTTCCTACCAGAGACATGACTTTCCCTCAGCATCATTCATTAGTCTACTGACACTGCATGTATTCTTTAATAGAACGCTCTTCTGTATATGCAAGTGTGTAGCTGTTGCTTTAATCAAATACCATCGCTGCATTTGGAAGATTAAAATTATATAAATATCTGCAACGTGCAAAATGCAGAAGGTGAGTACACTGAAATAACTAAAGTTAGGCAAAAGACTGGATTCAGGTCCTTCCAGGATGAAAAGGATGTGCTTGTGTTTTCTGCCTGGAAGTATGCTATAAGTTGCTAACCATAATATTTAGCAAAAATTCACAATTTGAAATTGTTGCATTTAGAACTGTAGAACTACTCATCCCTGTAGCAGGGAAGGGCTAGAGTAAAATGATGCATCCCATTAATTTTACAGGATTTCTCATTCTTAAGAGCTATTTTGACCATAGATGTTAAGAACTCATTTCTGGGAGGTTGTCTGATACTTGCACAGAAATAGATTCTTAACTATCCATAAATAGAAAAAAAAGCTGATCCATGATCATGCAACAGAGAAGGACCAAGACCTCTGCTCCTCTGAAGCATTGTGTAGTCACTGATTTCAGTGAAACTACATTGATTCAAAGCAGCTTAATGCCTTATATTTTCGACTTTAAAACTCATTTCTGCAATTACTAGTAGTTTGAACAAGTCCATTCAACATCCTTCCTTTCAGGATGCGAAGAAAGAGAAGCTTCTTTCCTCCCCTCAGTTTTGCTCCTGCAGAGTACAGTGTTGCAAACATCCCTCACTGAAATCAATGCCTTCTTATAACTTCAAGGAGCCTGAGAGCTTCAAATCTGTTCAGAGGTGAAGTGGCACAGAAGAGTTCAGGCTCAGACAGTCAGATACTTGCCTGCTAGAAAAAAAAAAATATCTCCGACCATTATCCAAAAGGGTCTGGTTATGAAAGATTGTATTTGCTGTGATAATGGTTCCAGAGTACGCTTCACTATCTGCTGAAATGTTTTTCTTTTTCTGGAGGTTTCTACATGATGAAGATGAATTTAGCTCTTTACTTCCTGAGATAAAAAGAAAATTACATGATTGATTTCTTTTTTAATTGCAGTACAGAGTATCTTGATTTCTGACTCTCACTTTTAGTCATGTTCCAGGCCGTGCTTTCTGTGCTGGTGGGAGAGTGGAGCTGTGGGACGTGGCCACAGGAATGATTATACAGTACAGATTATACAGTGATTATGCACTCATTTTCCTCTCTTTAGGAGACTACAGACCACAGGGCCTGGGCCCTGGAGGAACAGTCCTACAGTCCTAAATTTTCATAGAGTCTACTTTTTAGAAACAAGTTTCAAATTTGCCAGATAAGAGTTTGGGAAAGACCATGTAATTTATTAAATGGAAGACAAGGTGTGAATCTACTCATTAAAATTCATAATGAGATGCATCTGGCATCTTAACACTTCTTACTATTCTGCAAATAGACTTTGTTAAAGGCCATTTTGCTCCTTCTAGCAGGACTACATGGCACAGATAAAGGGTTTTGAATTGCGGAAATGAGAATACGTTTTCAAGTCTATTACCTCCAATTTCCAGTCATTAAATGATTCAGTTGGAAAGTTTCTGTTTTAACTTCAGTGACCTCTAGCAGGGACACCAAGCCAAAGTGACTCTTGAGGATGACAGTAAGTCCCACATTCTTTATATACCTTGAGAAACAATTAAAAGAATAGCTAAAAAGCAGTTCACCTTCTCCATACCAGTCTAATTCAGATCAGATTTCAACCAAAATAATACTTCCTCTAAACAGCCACTTGACAGTGATTAGCGTAGGTCTGTTCTTTGCTGAAGTGGATTCCCTCCACCTGGGAGGTGCTCATTACACCAGACTCAGTGAAGGAGCCAAGGGCTGGGGAAGGAGGGATCTTTCCATCCTCTCAGGTGAACTGCTCCCTTTACACCCATCAAGGTTAAAGGATTTGGGTGGCTCATGACACATTTTGCATTTACATATCTGCTTCTCTCTTCAGACTCTGGAGCTGCCAGAGACTGGTGCTCTATATTTTGTTCCTTTCACTGATAGTGCACATTTTCATTGATAAAGAAAGCCACAGGGAAATTAGGAGGCAGTTTAAGGCCTGAGCAAAACAGCAAAATGGTTTCACCCTTCCACCCCTCCCCACCACAGAGGCAGTGAGGAAAAGATCTCTCCTGCCAGCAGACATTACAGTCCAGGTCTTCTCAATCACACTAGGCAGATGGGACAGGAGAGGGTCCAGTTTCTCTCCCTCTGCTCTCCTATCTCTGGAAAGGTCCATTTGTCTCAAGCAAACCTAACAAAGCCTAGGTGTTTGGTTACCTAGACCTTTAACATTTACATTGATGATGGAAGGTAAAATCACATAAACCAGGAATGTGAATAAAAAAAGGTAGGTGTTTCTCCAGCTGCAGAAAGCAAAATAGTTCAAGAGTATGCACAACTAAGACTTTGTATGCATAGAGCTACGTATAGATAAATAACTGTGGGAGCTTCATCTTGCAAAACATTTTAAAATGTTTCCGTATTTTAAATGGATGCCATATAGGATATATTTCCTTGCAGCCTTAGAGATACACTACATCTCCTGCACATCTTTCCTGAAGTATTTCCTGAGTAAAATAAAGGATTTATTCCACAGCATGTCATATTGGATAGCTCATACATAAATTTGTTCAGTTACACATATGGCTATACCTAGCTCCAGCTGATTTCAGTGAGAATGCTTTGTAGAGAATATGTCATCCAAAGTCACCTAAATTTCTGCCTTCTAGTCCCGTGTTAGGTTTAGCATAGCAGAAAACAGTTTCCAATAGCTGTATGCAGAACACAAGTTACCACGGTCACTTGCCAAGGTGGTATGGTGTACATCACATAACAGATTTATGCATCAGCATCCTGATGAAGTTGGTGCTCAAGCAATAAGGGGAGGTAGAGAAAAATAGGCAGACTGTGCCATTTGCCAGAATGGTATGCCACCTTGTCGAGGGCTCCTCTGTGGAAACAGGCACGTGTAAGAGACAATCTGCATAATCCATAATAAAAAGAGTCGTGAGTTATATTGTATCTCAAAGTTTGTTGGTCTATCCATTTCCTTCCTTACTGCAGTTTTGCTAGTGATTCAGATCATCTTTTCTGCTATGACATGAGGGGTTTTTAAATGATTAATCTCTGCGTAGGTTCTCAGGTCTTACACATCTGCATGCAGTTGGTAAAGATTGTACAGTAGCTGATTGTTGCAATATTTTTGCGATTGTGCCTTTGCTGTACTGAGCAAAAGGAAAGCTCGCGCAGTCACTCAGAACAGCAAGAGATCTGAACAATATTCCTTAAACAGATATTCAGTTACTGAGGAGAGAAGTATATGCAAAAATATCAGCTGGTGCTAGCAAAGGAGCCTTAATTAATAATATTAAAGTGTGATCATCATACTAAATGCTCAGAAGCATTTTTGCTGCTTTCACAGCATGTACTTAGGACTCCATTAGCAAATATTTTTAAAAGAGGACCTTCCTTCCCTTTTGGCCCTTCTTATGTTATATTACTCAAATAATTCATTCATTTTCACAGTTTCCTCTCAATCTATTCTCAACTTCTGCTTTCAGCATTTAAATAAATACTGTATATCTATATTACCTCTCCAGTAACAACTCAGCCCTGATCTGCTGTACAGCAGTGGAGTAGATCAGGACTATGTACCTGCAACTTAAGTAGGATATCTTCTTGTGCAGAGATTGTTAATCACTGTTCTGTCAAGCAGTAGTGTTCCAGGAGCTGGACACCTGTGTCTGAGTTGCCCATCATGCACAGTCAGCATGGCTGCATTTACAGTGGTGCCTACCTCACTGGAGGAGGATAGAAGAGGAAATAAGCCTCACATGCAAGAAACTATGAAGAATGAATATAGAAAATTCTTCCTTACAAATTCACATAGGTGTATGTAATTCTCATTGTGTTCTTATTAAAACGGAAGTACTGTGTATGCTTCTGGATCTTTAAGAGGTAGAATCTTGACCCAGCTGAAAACAATGGAAAATGTTTATTGAAATAAGTAAAATTTACAGTCAGGATTTCATATGTGGGAAATAACTGTTCTCTGCTAAGTACTGTAGTACCACACTCCATTGGTGTGACTTGGTGTTTCAGACACATTAGCTTGCAAACAGAACACTAATGCCTGCGGTATTTCTAGTGAAAACCACATTTCTGGACACAGTTTTGCTCCCTGTTAACCATAGTCCTCTTTTTCTTGTGCTTGTATATTCTAAAATCAAGATAAGAAATTTTAAGTTAAATTACTTTAGCTGGTAAAATCTATAGTTTTCATTTTCTCTCTCCTATGAAAAAAATGAAAAGCTATATAATATTTTTGGTGATATAGAATATGACAAATAAGCTAATAAATATTAATAAAATATGTATTGGAGATGAGCTATCCCTCACAGCTGTGACTACGTATAGAAACATTGATATTAAAGGTGTAAAAGAAACCCATATCAACCCATTCAGCTCTCTCACTACCCAAAATCATCTATATCAAAACTAGAGCACTCCTTATTTGTTGAATTAAATTCTTTTTCCACTTTTTTTTCTAAATTAATTAAAAGCTAAAAACAGATGAAATCATACAAAAAATGTTCACAAAGCATGGATTTTCTCTAGCCCAATTTTAAATATCTAGAAGTTAGTCTTCTACTCCAGGGCAGTTAGTTTCTTATAGTCAAAAAGCAAAGCCAGGTCTCTTCAGGGAATGATACACCCCAACCTAATACGGGTGTCTAGTATCAGTGAGAGGAGCTGCCTTCTCAAAGTGTCTTTCCATCTTCACTGATTACAAAGAGAGCGTAGTTAACTAATCTACAGCAGGCACCAAACCTCCGATGGCTAAGTGTAGGCTATCCATATTTTGTTCAAAATGACTTCTATTGTTCAGGCTTATTGGAAATGGCTAATTAAACATAATAACAATTGTAACAATTCTTTCATAATTTTTCAACAGACACCTCTCTGGTCTTATTTGTTTCCACAGGTTGCTCTGGATTATTCAAACAGACAAACAAGGTTGGACCAGATGACCTCTGAGGTCCCTTCATCCTGGGCTTTTCTATGATTCTATGATCTTCAACAGCTTTATTTTAGCTTTCCTCAGTGTGCAAGCAGTTGTGTAAGTCTTATCCTGCTGTTTCATTTTCCATTGCAGTAACTTTAATCACTGAAGACCATGGGGCCCTTCCCTTGTTTTAACTGGTGATACTTGCTGCTGATGTCTATCTCAAATTGAATGCTAAAACTTTAAAGGCCTATAGCAAATGAGGCACCTCCCAAACCTCTCACCCCAGTGCCCAGCTAATCCTGGCTTTCCAGGGTTTAGAGAGAAGTGAAATGAATCACACCCTTACTATACACTGAATAACTAACGTGGAAATCACTAATGAATGCCAGCTTTATTGTTGAGACCTACTTAGTGGGCCTAGTGGACCTTACTTATTTGATATTTTTATTAGCACATGGTAGAAGCCCTGAGTCAAAGAGGGTTGTTTTTTGTTTTATTAAAACAGCATCCACCCTGTTCTTTTCCTCTAAGTACATTGCCTACAATTTTTGTCAAAAATATAAAAGACATCCTATGCTGCAGTTGTATTCTTCTAATGGAGCTATGATAAAAAGATGGCAAAATAAAATTGATTTTCCACTTTTTTTTCCTCTTCTTCAGCTGCAGACATATGCAACAGCCTATGATAGAACCCATATATTAAAAAGATATCTCAAAGACACCTTAAGTGTAATGCTGTATCTAATCATGCTCACCATTATTATTGTTATTGTTGTTACGTATTTATTTCTAAGTTAGAGTCAGTCCTGAAAACTGAATTCTTTTTCTTCAGAGTGTGCTGTATGTGCTCAGCACATTGTGGATCTGAACTTTTTGCAAATGGAATGCTCTGTCTTCCAACACATTTTTTTTAACTACCAAATTCACTTACAGCACATAACAAAAGAACTCCTAACTTACAAATATTTCAGAATTCATGTTAACTCTGAGTCTTTCAGGACTTGGATGTATTTTCTTTCATTTCCTCTCTCTTTTCATAGAAAATTATATTATTTTTATGTATTTCCTAGTTATGGCACAGTCCAAAATTTAGGCCATTATCTGTCTGGATTTTTCCCTCTCATTTATCATCATTTTCTGCTATGTATCTGTCCAGTTGTCTTTTTCTTTCCTTTAATTTCTGTTTCATGGTCCCCAGATAGAGAATGAAATATTAGGTTTGTCAAGCGTATATCATTGTTTAAATGCCTGGAGATGATGGGTTAAACAGCCCAATCAATGAAACAAACCTCCAGTGCATTGCAGCTACTGCAAGTGATGTTCCCTCTGGCTGTTTAAGACCTACCAAGTCAATAACCTATTAATATCATACTCTGCTAGGGTCAGCGCCAAACAAGTCACACGTCTTTTCAAGGCATTCAGCTCATGGGCAGATTAAATGGAAGGCTGTTGGTCCTTTGGTAGCCTTAAAAAAATGTTGTGTTTTTTTTTTTTTTTTAATCTTCTTGCAAGATTAAATCTTGTTGACTGTGAAATAAATTAAAAATTAAAAATGGATCAGATATTAGTTACTGTAGCTACATAAAATCATAGCATAACACAAACTGCACCTTCAGTAATTCACGTGGAACCATCACTCCTCTAAGAATCTGATTATATTTTACTGCTATGGACTGCAAAATTACAGTCAGCAAACATGCCACTTACTTCACTCTTCACCTACACTGCGAGAAAATGTTTTGTCCTATCCCTGAATACAGCAAGGTTCAAAGTCTTCAGTTTTTATGATACATCCAAAATAGAATCACAGACTGCAAATGGATAAGATGCCATTTAAAGCACTATCTAGTATCACCATTTACAGTCAGTTATTTTTCATACAAAAACTATTCCAACCATGAAAATCTAGGGCTGAATTTTGTCCAGGGTGCATTGCTAGGTCATGAAAGCTCCCTGCGTACATCCAGAGAAATCTTTTTCCTGCTATATCAAGCTGTAATTCATTGCATGAACCTGCAGACCTCACCATGATTTGTATAAATGGTTAACAAATTAGTATGCCAGTGTGAAAAAGGGTTGTTAGACTTCTTGAGAAAGCAATATTTAGTCTGAGCTTTGTGAGCACAAGGTACTGGGGTATTCCCACCTCAAAAAGATGTGGCTTGAGAAAATGACTAAAAAAAAAAAAAAAATTCTACCGGTGGTTTGCATTGGGTTGTCTACTCCCAGGCCCATTGTTTCTTACTCTGGACTAGAACTGGAAGAAAATTTTCAGACTTCCTTGTCACGAGCTTCGCCAGGTGTGAGCACAAGACAGCTGTGGCACACAGCACAATGACATTCCAAAGATGTTGCGAGGAGGCATCAAAAGACATCCCACTGCCCTTTCACGTGTCATTAACAAACTACTCAATTCAAGGTGGTTAGCAGGAAAATTAGTCACCTTCTCACGGGTTCTTGATAAGGTCACAGAACTAAGGAATCTGTGTCACTGCACATGTCCTGTTCAACCCCTGTTGTCTCGGAGGATATTCCCACTTCAGCTGTGTGTGCAACAGGCACTTTAATTGTGCCTTGTGAGAGTACTGTCTTACTGGATGCAGGTGTAAGAGAAGTATCCGGTTCTGGTACTGATTCTGTACAAACACCATTTAAATAAAATTTTAAAAAAATAAAAATAAAAATAATAATTAAAAAAGATAAATAAATGAAGGTCTCTCTCTTGGTAGAATTGTTTTTCATCCAAGGTGTCGGAGAAAGAGAGCTGAAAGTTGGTACAAATTCATTCCCAGATCAGCTCTTATACCTGATGCATGTTTGAGAAGAGTGAAGGTGAAAGAGTCAAAAGGCTGGGGCTCAGTCCTAGAAGGCAGTGACTAATTCAGTCTGATACAGCAAAGTGTTATGTTCATACAATGTTTTATGCCAATGAATTTCACTGGTTTCAGGAATGAATACTGAATGAATGCCAAACCAGTTGTTGAGGTCTCCTTGTAAATATTCTTTGAGGCTCAGTCCTTATTAAAAATAAATAAGTAAAAAAAAAAAACCAAAAAACAAACAAACAAAAAAAAAAAAACAGATCAACACAGAAAACAAAGAAATAAACAGCACATTCAGTCTTCTCCTCACACAAGAATTTACACAGGGTTCAAAATACATTGGCCCAAATTAAGCAGAAAAGAAATAAAAAGTACCTATCTTCTCCCTGATTATAAAAGAAGAACTTCAGGGGCTTGCGGTAAAGCCTTCTGGCAGAAAGAAACTTCAAAATCTACCCTTTTTTTTTTCCCTTAACTGAGAACCCCCTTTGAAGTACACTGCAAAGGATTCTGCCTGTCCCCAGAAGCCCTGTGCAGTGCCGCTAGCCATCAGCTCCCACCACTTCTGAATTAACATCCCACAGACACTCCGGAGGAGCAGCACACCTACATTTCCTAGCAGATGACTTATTTAGTATACAAGCTCCGGTTACCCACCAGGCCAAAAGAAAAAGCACTGTACCCCTTTGGTATTATCCCTGATCCCCAAGAGGAGGGATCAGCTCTTCCATGAAACATCAAATAACACGTTGCAGGCACAGTGGATTTGTGTGCATGTGACTAGGTTGTGTAATCTACACAACACTCTGTGGTAGAGTTTGGGGCCATGTTGATTCACTGCCGGGAAGATTTGCAGTCTGCATCCCTCCAGTGCTTAGCATTCATGAAAGTATTGCAATGGCCCAAATTTCTCCCCTTTTTATCAGCTATACTAGAAGACTTGTCCATCTCATCACTGCCATTTCTGATTATTAGCTGCACAAAGGCAGTAGCAATCAGAACACATGGGGATTTATTGTTGGGCTACACTCAAGAGGCAGACCTCTTCAAGTCCCACTGTGAGGCCTTACTCAAGACCTGTCACAAGCATGACAACTGTGAATTTTAATTAGGCCAATGGTTCATCTAGCCCAGTTTCAATTTCTGCAGGAAAAACCAGCAGAATGGATTTCAGGACAAAACTGAAAGATCAGTTTTCTTGTCCTTACTAAATATCCTTCCTAGATGCAACGTGTCTTCCAAAACCTAAAAAATGAGTGACTTGTTCCTGGCCCATCACAGAAAAGTTTCTATTAGTGCAATTAATTTATGTGGACTAACATCAAGGTGTTTACATGAATGATAAATCCTTTCTTTGGATCCTTCCAAGTTCTTGGCCTCAGTAGTGTCTTGATATAGAGCCAGTGGAAGTCTTCTCCATCCACCTAAGGGAGCAGGGAAGTCCTATTGCTAGTGCAGTGTGCCTGCTACATTAAAGGAACAGAAAACGTATTCTGGAAATCTGTACTGAACAGTCAAGAAGGTCAAGTGAACGACAGGTGGGTTTCTCTGACTGAAAATCTCTGTGCTCTTCTTAACTACACAGGTACTTTCCTGGTCATGGGAGAAGGACCAAGTAAAACACCTCAAAGCCACTTCCCTAGACACTCTCTGGGGATCAGGATCTTAGCTACATCACAAGGCAGTAGATAAACCCTGAGACACATTAGCTGAAGATCTGCACCTCAAATGTTCTCTACCTTGCTGTCATGGCTCCCTTTGCACAAAGGACTGCCCATGAATGTGAGCATTGGCAGTTGACCCACATCTTACAATAAATAAAGGCAAAATCACTTAATCAGTTGTCAATGTTATGTCTTCTTGATGGCAGGAAATCCCCAAGTACCGTGTCACAGTCATTCAAACACCACAGGATCCCTTGCTTCCCATTGCAATTCAGTGATATGTCCCTCGTGCCTCATACTCCACTCCTCCCTCCCAAACAGCTGGCACCAAAGAGCACTCGATTCCCACAGGCGGTTGGAGTCACAGGGATTTAAGAGCACAGCACCATTCCTTTGCATCCCTTCAAGTCCCAATCCATGTGTTTTCCAAATACTGCCATGTCCCTTTGCTGGGATGAAAGCCAGATACATGCAAGCAGCTGAGATCTACTGCTGTTTCCCTTTTGCCTGTTATTTGCCAAATCTATTAACTGCAATCCCAACCAGGCAGAATTAAACCTGCCCTGAGACTGTGGTGCTGGTTCCAGTAAGTTGAGGACAGTGAATGGTATGTTTATATGGACTGTTTTTCTTGATCGTGGAACTTAGTTAAACCTGTTGGAGTTTCCCCATTGGTACCTGTCTTCCTCCCTGCCTGCTGCTTTCCCTCATTTTGATGCAACAACACACTTTCTATGCCAGCTCCTGGACCTGAAGAACCACAAGGAAACATGGTACCTGACAGCAGCATTCAGACAAAGAATTAACCACATTATTAAGGAAGTTTATCTTCTCATTAAAGTTTTTCACAAGTGAAAGAAATGTTTTTTATCCATATTTTAGGAAAATAACCAGCATATGTTAAGTACAGTGTGAAAAAGGACCGTTTGAATACATATTAAAATAGTGCAATTTACTTTGGTTTCCCCCTCATTTTGGAGTTATTTGCTTTCTAATTAGTCTTCTGTGTAATCCCCAGTATTGTCAAAGTTTGTTTTGTTGTTTTTTTCTATGTATCAGATATAGAAATATGTTAAAATGAGAGTTCAAAGGCAGGTTCACAAAAAGAAAATGTAATCAAACATTGAATGAATCAACAATATGAATACTTTAGAGTTTGACTGAGGGTATTTAAGCAACATATTAGAAATACATGTGCCATCGCATTCAGATCCGGAATGACCAGACATGATTTCAATTAATGACTTCAATTTCTTTTGAACCTTGTTCTCTAAAACATATTAAGTGTTACAACTATGTGGTATTCTGTCTTTTCAGAATACAGTCCATGTATTTCATTTTAAGAAATCACATATTAGTATTCCACCAAGCAACATATATCTAAGGTTTTTCAGGTGTTCCAGAATATTTTATGAATGTAATGCAGAATTTCTAGAGGTTTTCAGGGTTGGCCTCTTTGTTGTGTGGTTAAAGTCTGCAAATTTTACTGTATGTTCATTGCACACCCAATACAACATAATAGCCAGTGGCAAAATCTAGCATTTAAGAAAAGCTGTAGCGTTATCAGGTAAACAATCTCTCCTCTGCTCTGCTCCCATGCTATTTCATGGTGGAAAGCTAGGAGAAAGTTGGCCTTTACAAGCATGAAACAAACATGGATAAGGCTTATTTGCTCCACAGTATTTTCTTTTCCCTTCTGTAATTCAATTATGATGTTCATAGGGAAATGCTTTTAAATATTAGTGTTCCACAAGGCAAAGCCAAGGCAGATCTCTTTGTAAGAAAAAGCAAATTATTTCCAAGAACTAAACAAAATAAAGATGTTTGGTCAGTGTTCCCTTTGTCCCACCTGATGCTGGCATTTCTGCAGAGTGAAAACAAGAATTTTATTCTGAGCACCCCTGAGGGCTTCTGGGGTTAAGGTTCTGTTTGTTATATGGAAAATCATCTGATGACACTTCAGTAAAGGGTTGATTAAAACTCAGCTGGGAAAACATTTATTGTTCACCTTGTCCAGAGACAAGAGTCTTGGTTACAGTCTTGGTTCAGACATTGCTCTCTCAAGGATGGCCAGGAGACATGGCAGTTGATGCCCTGGGAGTCTGACACTGAGAAAAGAGGTCTCAGGTGCTTTATCTTGTGCCAATGCAGTCAGTGCTACTCTGCCATTCAAGGATAGCTCTTTCTTTTTCCCTTCTTATTCCTCTTAAAAATAATAAAAATGGGATCAAAGCCCAAGTAAATCCAGGAATAACAAACTCTGCTCATTTAGGCATCTGTCTACAGAGGAGAAAGAACTACAATAGGTACTTCTGATTAAATATCTCATCAAGAGAATAGATGTTGTGGGAGACAAGGGATTTCAAAAGAAGAAGAATTCTCAAACACAAAGAACAAAATCAGATCACTTGTCATGAAGACCTAGGCAGCCTGTGAGCCCAATGCTACTTCCAGCCCTGGACTTTTCATCTTCTAGGGAATGAACAAGAAGGGTCCGTACCCTTCTGTGTCAGAGCCACTTTGTACTCTTGTTCTGCACATTAGCTCTTACGGTGATACAGATGGAGTTGCCTCAAGATAACATCTGATTTGCATTGTACAGTGGTGTCATGGTTGTACGTGTCACACCATTATATATGCCATTATATATGTTCAGTATATTGTTTTATAGAAAAAAAATAAAGCAAAGAGAAGAAAAGAAATAAGAAGATAAACAGATTTACGCTATGACCTTTACGCTATGACCTTTCCTGTATGTTCTTGTCAACAGGTATCACTAATGCATCATTTTAAATCCAAATATTTTTGTTATGTACAATATTTTTGTTATGGGCATACCACTGAGAAAAAGCCATGTCCACATCACTGGCTACAAGGTTTGGAACATCCAGGGTTCTTTGTTGTTTTTTTCTCTTCCTGTGCTTTATTAACAGATTTTGACTACGATGTCCTCCTTGTATTGAAAAGGAAGCTGTTGTTGAGTGTAATATGTATAATGACACCACTTTCATTGTAATGCAGAATGCATAACTTCAAGTGTTTGCAACACTTTAGCCAGTTCCTTTCAAATTGAAAACAGACACAGAGCCATTCTGAATGCAACCTGCTAGGTCCAGCCACCAATCTTGTGGCTGACATCTCTACAAACAGCTCAGCATTCGCCAAAGTTGAGGAAACTTCTAACAGAATCGCTCTTCAATGCCTCAAGTTTTAAAGTAATGTACAAATGGTGATTTCTTTCATAAATCGCATTAAAGCAAAAGATTGGTTTTCCTAGGGAGAGAAGCATGGTCATTTTTCACAAATCGAAAGCATCTGGTCCAAACAGAGCAGTGCATTTAATATATCACTATTTTATTCATGTGATTTGTAAACAGAAAAATATCCTTGGCAATGTCAGTATTTTTTTCTCTTCTTTTGCCCTTTGAAAAGTGCTTATAAATTAAGCTTGCCTCTGCAACTGTGAGCTCAAACTGAAGGGCAGAGACTCTCTGGGGCAATGTGAGGCACACAGTTTTCACACCCAAACCTCAGAAGGGACAGGATGTACAGACTGAACCCTGGGGGATATATTCTGCATCCTCTCGTTCCTGAGGCACAGAGCCTGTTCAGTGAAAGAATAGCTGGGAACTCTCTCAAGTTACCATGTTCCTCTCCCTCCTCAACAGTTGACATGGGACAGACAAATCTCCCACCAGAGGTCTACAAAGGAGCACAGTGCCAAATCCATGCAGTACGTGCTAGAAGGGTCACGAAAGTAGCCAGATGTCAGGTGTACACTCTGAGCAGAGAGTCACCATCTATTTGCCTGCTTTCCACTTTCCAGTGAACAGTGCCATGTCTCCAGAGAGGAACTTCGTAATGCATAATACAGCCTAATAGATGGGGCAGCCTCAGTGAGGAAGTTTCTCACACACTGTTGCCAGGATCCATTTTTTGTTCATTGTCATTCAATACATTTAGCAGTGTTTAGGAAGAAAATATAAATCATTTGCAGTAAAGTTTTCTGGTGATTCAGACTTGGTGAAGTCCTAAATTAATGATAGAGGTAGGTCAGGTGAATAGAGTAATCTAGGTTGCTTGATAAACTAGTCTCATTTGAACATCAGATGTTATTGATAATTCAAAAAATGATGTAATGTATATCAGAACATTTAAGAAAAAAAAAAAAAGACTCACTAAATTCAAATGTCTTGACTTAGACTGTGTTGACCCTAAAATCCTACTTAATACCCATATTATCATAGAATCATAGAATCATAGAATCATAAAGGTTGGAAAAGACCTCCAAGATCACCTGGTCCAACCATCTCCCTACCACCAATATCACCCACTAAACCATGTTCCTATTATATACCATTGCAAATCTCCCAGTCCAGTGTTTTGGCTGAGAAGAGTAGCAAATTTAAAAGGTGAGGAATATCATAGAACCATAGAATCAACAGCTTGGGTTGGAAGGGACTTCAGAGACCACCCAGTCCCTGCCATGGGCAGGGACACCTCCCACTAGACCAGGTTGCCCAAAGCCCCATCCAGCCTGGCCTTGAACACCTCCAGGGATGGGGCATCCACAGCTTCTCTGGGCAACCTGCGCCAGGGTCTCACCACCCTCCTAGAAAAGAATTTCTTCCTTATGTCTAATCTAAATCTCCCCTCTTTTAGTTTAAAACCATTTGTCCTTGTCCTTTCACTATCTGCCCATGTAAAAAGTTACTCTCCATCCTTTTTATAAGCCTCCTTTAAGTACTGAAAGACCACAATGAGGTCTCCCCAGAGCCTTCTTTTCTCCAGGCTAAGCTATTGCCAGTTCTCCTTTATAGCAGAGATGCTCCAGCCTTCTGATCATCTTTGTGGCCCTCTCTTGGATCCACACTTACAGTGTCTAACACAATATGAAACAGGGAAGTGAACTGCATCAAAACAACACCACCGAGAACATTACTGGAATATTGTCCCCATTCTTTCGGCCATTTCAAGAAAGATGTAGGGAAAAATGTGAAAATGATTCAGAAACTTATGATTCATTCAGGATTACAGAATATCCTACTCAGTAGTAAGAAATAAGATAATTGAATGCGTTCAGTTTCTTCAAAGAAGGGTGAGGGCAAATTTTTAGAATAGTAGAAAAGTTTCAGTTGGAAGGGACCTTTAGAGACCATCCAGTTCCAAATCCCCAGCCATGGGCAGGGACACCTCCCACCAGATCAGGTTGCTCAAAGCCCCATCCAGCCTGGCCTTGAACACCTCCAGGGATGGGGCATCCACGGCTTCTCTGGGCAACTTGTGCCGGTTCCTCACCATCCTTACTGTAAAAAAAATTCTTCCTTGTACCCAATCTAAATCTACCCTCTTTCAGTTTAAAACTGTTACCCCTAGTCCTGTCACTACGGGCCCTGATAAAAAGTCTATCTCCATTTTTCTTATAACCCCTCTTTAATTATTGAAAGGCAACAATGAGGTCTCCCCAGATCCTTCTCTTCTCCAGGCTGAACATCGCCAGCTCTCTCAGCCTTTCTTCACAGGTGAGGTGCTCCAGCCCTTTGATCATTTTCATGGCCCTACTTTGGAAACAGTCTAACAGGTCCACAACTTTCTTTCTTCTTATGATGCCTTACAAAGCTCTACCTATTGAAAAGAAGGAAACTTTGCTGGTAGCAGATGGCTTTCTAGTGCAGCAGAAGCATAACAATCAGAACCTGAAAACTTAATCTTCACAAACGCTGATTAGAGAAAAAAAAAAAAAAAAAAAAAAAGACATTTCTATAATAGTGCCACTAATTAACTAATTGAACAACTATAAAAGGATGTGGTAAACTGCTGAATGCCATGCAGTATTTATCTGTTCATTGCAGAAATTACTAATGAATATCTCCAGATAGCCCCACGCAACTATGAGGTTAGACAATCAGACCACTTCCATAAACACATGAATCTCTTGCCTCATCTTGTTGCCAAAAGAGTCATTTCTCTTTGTGCCACTGTGCATACCTTTGTTTATTAATCTGGGCATTAACAAATGCAATATAAATGCATTGCTGATGGTTTTGTTGATTATTATTTTTTTATTATTGTTTCAATGTCATTGCACTCTGAAGACCTTTTGAAAATATGAGAATATGCCTTTTTGATATTTTAGGAGAAATTGAAGCCAAGGATTTGTTCATGGGGCTTGTGCCTTTCTGAAAGGAAAAATGAATATACTGGATAGAGAATAATCAAATTCTAGAAGATGAATAGTTATTTACCTGGTCAGGTGGGGAAAGAGCTGTATCTCCCTAAGCATACAGATCCCCCCACTCACAGTAGTTGCACAGGTAAGGCAATTGCACAGAGAGGAAAAAAAAAAAATGAGGGTGTCTCTGTGTAGCTTATGCATGCTGAAGTCATTTGACAAGTGCCTCAGAGAAGCTTAACTTTGCCAGAGTACTGAGGATGTTGGTTTCCTAAATTACAACATTTGGCTGATGCAGGGAATGGTTCCTGATGCAGCCCTTTGATCCATTCAGGTGCCTGAACATAAAAATAAACTTTGAAGCTGTCAGTCTTTTAAAGTTAGCCATGTAGTAACTGAGAGCTTATCCTCTTTGCCCCTCTCCCCTGCTCCTCTCTCCTCTCCTTGCTAAGAACATGTTGTAAGAGATCGTTGGAGAGAGCCTATCTTTAAATCAGGCTCTGAACTCTCCATATAACCGTGTGTTTGCTGGATTTTATTTTGGTTTGCATTTTCTTTTCCCTCCATAAAATACTCCAGGGATATCAGGTACCCAGTCCTCAATGGGTTGGTTGGTACTTGATGTCACTGGTCTCAGAGCTATTCACTGTGAATAATGTTTGGTCCTTTTTTATTTTAATTGCTGGAATGGCTGTGGATATAAGTTGCTCAACACAAAAGGGTGACAAATAATGATGAAAGACACTAGAGTGCTCTCATGTGTAGCTTGGACCAGAAGGAGAAAAGAGATTATTGCAGCTGAACTGGTCACATGGAATTTGCTGGACCTGCCTGCTCCCACCCCCTCCAGCCCCTCGCGGGGAATAGTGCTCTTACAAGCTAAGAAAGACACTGTTGGCACAAAAAAAAAAAAAAAAAAAAAAAAAAAAAAAAAAAAAAGATTGATCCCATTAACAATGACCTTTAGAAATTTCAAGGACATAACGCTGCCTTTGTGAAGTGTAAACAGATGCATTGTCAAATAGCTAAAGAGCAGAATTGCTCCTGGATCCGTCATTTACCTCCTCATGCACTGGAGCTCCAAACTGTAAAGAGCCAGGAGGAAACAGCAGCAGTGTGATTATACAGTTAAAGAGACAAATACTTATGTTGGTCTTCTCAGCGATTGATATTTCTATTATATTTTTAATTAACATTTTAATCCTTTAAAATCATTTTAATCCTCGGGAAGCATGTTACAGAGTGAAATCGTTGCTATGAAAAGTGTCAAACAGATAATAGCTAAAATTAATGGTTTTGTGATATATCAAGTTTTCAAATTGTTCTTTTATTAAAAGAGCCTGACATTTTTCATTACAGCGAGCAGGGCTTTCTGAATAAAAAGTGAGCGTGTATCCCAGATTATAGAAAATTTAACTATTTGCATGATAAAGTCCTTGTCCTGTTTTTTCTCCCATTTGAAACAGCTGCCAATAGACCAGATAAATATCTTTTGTGGTGACAGTGTGGAGCGCAAACCAAGGTGTCCAGGTCTCCTCCTCCCGCTCCTCAGTGGCTTAGCGAGGGCTCCCTGTAGGCTTCGCAGCCCTTTCCCACTCAGGGGTACTTGGTGCCCTTTGCAAGCGCAGGGCTGGGCTGAGGGATCCGCTCTGCGCTCATCTCTGCTGATGGTTGCTGAACACTGATGTCAGTGGCTGTTCCGGCTTCTTCTTGGCTCAGAGTGTCATTGGCATTTCTAATTTAAGCAGTTAGAGGCAACCTCTGAAAGGCTGTAGCTCATAATAGGATAAATAACTGCATGTGTAATTGTGGAAACACTTCAGTAAGTGGATACTGGCTGCTACAGACCTCATCTTTAGACCTTTCAAAACACACACGCATAGTTCCTTCTTTCCCAGTCAGGCTCTTCCTATATGACATTCCTCAATTGTACACACAGCAATAATACACACACGAGCTTGTGTACATAAACTGTGCATCCCTGGTTACTGGGAGCCATCAGCACCTGTATACACCGATTATAACCCATAAAAAAATGGGATCAGTGTCTCAAACCCGTTATAGCAAATGCTGAAATAAAACAGCTTATCTAAGAATCACTTCAGTGGCTTACTTAAAATCGCTTCAGTTTGTAGTGTTTAGCATGTCACCTTGTTAAGCCACATTCTGGTTCACAGATAACTAAGGTCCTCCCAATGTGGAAATTTTACGATGTTTTCCTTGGATGCAGTTACTCTGCGGTTTTTCTTCTTTCCGTTTTTTCTTCTTGAAATGGAAAGCAAAACATTTCCTGGGCTAGTAAAAGAATGTTAAAAACAAGAGAATGAGTGATCTTGTTAAAAACTGTTGATTGCCAGCAGATGTGCTACTGGGTATGTGTTGGACAATACAAAGGCTTTTAAAGAATCTGTCTTTTGTGCAGGGAAGGTCTGCGTAATAAGCTGAGTGTAAGGAAACTACAAGTAATAAGCTACCCAATATTTAATGTCTGGGGTCACCAATTAAGGCAATATAGGAGACTTTACAATGACTTTACAACGTTTCCCCAACCCACAACACCTTTGTTTGGGTGTACAAAGCTCAATTAAGTAGTTGAGATAGTAAGAGTGTGGAAATGTATTTTACCAGAAACTTGCATAAATACTTTAAAGCATTGGACTGATACTCCAGAAGATGTGGTTTGTTGTCTGTCTCTGCTAACAACCTGCTGGGAGCCCCTGGACAAATCTCGCATCAAATCTAGCCCATTTTTGCAGTTAAGAGAGAGTTGCATCCTAAATTTGTCTTTATGTCCATGCTGCCTGAGCTGCGTTGGCCTCCAGATAGTTTTCTGATGATGTCAGAAATCGGGCAAATCACGGGCTTTGACCTCAGAAGCTACATCTGGTTTGGGGTCCCAGCGGCTGAGATGTCCTCTCCCTGGTGGTGCCGCAGGAGCTTGGTGCATGGAAGCACCACCTAGCCCCGGGTTAAATGGGGAGATGGGGGGCAGGCAGCAAGTCACTTTCCCTACAGGCTCCATGACTCAAGATTTGGGTACCCCCTACCCTTCCAAGGTCAGCACACTGGCCTTGAGGGCAGGCTATAAGATCTGTTTATTTTCCCAGGCTCTTTCCTGCAGTGGGATTGGAGCCAGGGGGTGAGAATGGCAGGGAGAAGGTAGCATCCTCCAGGGGGCCGTGCACAACCTGCACCCCAGTGTACGAACTATTCAAGGCACTTCCTGTATTAAATGAGAACCGCTGATGAATTGAAATCAGGCCACAAAATAAAAAGTGGGATAAATCTTATATTGCGAGGAGTACATTTTTCACCTAGACAGACCCACCGTATTCCAAAATGAGAAAATAGCGATGTGTTGCTTAAAAATATATATACATATATCTATTTTTTCCTCACAAAAAGTGCACATGAGCTGTAAGTTCTGATCCACGTTAATTAAATTTCACTTTTAGGAAACAGTAGTGCAAATTCCCCTTAATCCACAACATCTGACTTAACAGGGAGGGGAAGGAATTTCTTGATTCTCAGCAAAGATCTTCCTTGCATCTGCTGCAGAGCCTTGCTCTTTATTCCCCTGTACAGTGAAAGAAATTCGAGGGGATTGAACACTGAGAATAAAATATAAAAAAAAAAAAAAAAAAAAAAAGAAAAAGAAAAAGAAAAGGCCGCCTTCTTTGTGTTGTTATCTCTCCCGATGCGTGCTACATGTTCCAGCGAGGAGTACAGGCGCTGAAACCCGGCACAAAAATCAACCCGGGTTTGACGACGCCGTCAGCAAACAGCGCGGCACAAAAGTCCATTGTGCTATGAGATAACCGGGGAGATGAATGGAGCGGGCTGTCACGGAGGTGATTGTGGGGCCAGCCGCCATCGGATCACCGCCTGGGCCTGAATTCCTTTATGGTTCATCAGGGCCTGTGGGTACCACAGAAAGTGTCATGATCCTTTTTTTCACCGGGGCCAGATGGTGTCCTTTCTGAGGCCTTCCTAATGCCCGGTTTTCCACATGTAAAACTCCTGGGAAAATGACCTAACTCACAGCTGCTTAGTGAGGCTTGAGCAGATCTTTAGAAAGACTTCTGTCGGAGACAAGGAGGTTGTACCACTGCGGGAGGAAGGGGGAGGCCGCCGCCAGAAACCCACCGACTGCATTTGATCAGAAATAAAAACCCACAGGGCGAGGAGCGTGCAGGGACGGCCCGGTGGTGGCAGGCTGGTGAGGTCCCTTTGCCTCCCCTGCTGCCCCTTCCCCACGAGCAGGTGGCATGGATGGGCAGGGGAAGGCAGCGTGGTGGCGGTGGGACAAGATGGGATGAAAAACGTGAGGTGGCTGCGTGTGAGGGGCTGGGGCAGCGGGGCTGCCTGGGGAGGCGGCTGGCAGCCAGCAGGGAGGCCCCGGGACAGGTCCCGTGCTGCAGGTGTGGTGGCTGTGAGGCAAGGAGCCTCGACGGCAGGAAATCAGCACTGGGCCTGGGACTCTTTCCAAGGCACAGAGCTGGAAACCTGCCGTGGGGGTGCTTATTTTCCCCAATCAAGGCATGAGCAATAATTATCTTGATAACTTTTAGCCGCAGTCATTGACCTTTTAGCCCAAGCCGTACATCACTGCGCTGGGAGGTTTTCATTTGCCTGTCTTTGCCAGGGAAATTTTTTTGTTGTGAGTTTATGAAACCATCTGCAAGCCCCCTTTGCAGCTGAAGCACTTTGCTTCCAGTGGCGCGTTTGTTTGCTTTGTCGGTGCATCCGGAGACATTTGGAGAACTGCTCTGCACAACCTACAAGTTCTCCGACAGTATTTTTCACGAGCCCATATATAAATAGCCCAGTACGAATGCTAACCATGAACTTCATTTCACTTGTTCTGTGACCATTTTAATCCCAGTACTAAGTATATTCCCCCTCATGTATTTTACAGTTTAAAGTGAATGTGGAAGGCTTCAATAGCATATTTTTTTCCTGGAAATGGTCATCTGAGGAATTAAATAGAGGAACTAATAGAATTAAGATTTTCAGGGGAAACTGGGAGGGAAGAAGGGAGGAGAGGTTCTCATAAAGCAAGTTATGGTTTTTCAATTAAAAACTGAAAGTCAAAACTGAAAAAAAATGTTAAAAATCTTTCTGTTCTGATACCTTAGAAATGAAACTTGGTTTCAAATATTTAATTTCTGCAACAAAAATACATAAAAGATGCTTACTACCACATTTTCCATTTTTAGACTGATAGAGAACGTGCCTATGAATGTTTTTCTGTTTTTCTTTCTAGCTAAAATCTTTTCTTTTTTTCTTTTTTTTTTTTGCCAAGCAGAATCCCAAACCTCATTATAATTTGCAAGGCAATAGCAGATCTGAGTGCCAAAGAAATACACCATTTGATCTCAGGTAGGTATTGTTCAAAGGTTTCTCTCTGCACTTGTTAGGAATACAACTTAACTTTCTTACAGAACATACATCCAAGGCACAGAAAGACGATACAAAAGAAAACTAGCAGTTTTCCAATCTCGACATCTCAGCTAAAAGTATAAAAAGTGGAAAAAGCATGTGTAATGGTGCTCATGGTTGTTATAAGAGGGGCCATTTTTCAGTGCTGTCTGGGTATGAAACTTAAATTAAAACAATCCAGCAGTGTTTGGCCATCATAATCCTGGAGCATCTGCCTTTGACCCAAAAACTACTGACATCCATGAGTTTCATTTCTCTTTGGTAACTTGCAGATTATTGATTTTATCGTTTGCCTGACATTTCACAGTGCATTGCCTCACTTACAGAAATGTTCAGCATTTATGCTGTGATGTGAACTGTCATAAAGTGAGGTAACATTCCATAAAATCCTAAGGGGAAAAACACTTTGATGAGATGCAGTCCAACTTGGAAGGACTGTGGTTTTTATCAAGCCGTTCAAGGCTCACTCACCCTGAAAAAGCACGTTTCATAAGGGACAAGATAATTTTAAATAAAGACTACTGTTCTGTTCTAAAAGAAAAAGGGAAATGATGAAATCTTTTCTTGTAACATGAATGAGAGTCATTATCAGGGAATAATGTAAAAGAGGAGTAAAACTCACATATATTTGCTTTGCTCTGTTTTCAGCAGAGCAATGCAGTTCAAGAGAAACAGCTTGTGGTATATATTTTTGATCTGCTAATTCTCCTTTTTGTTTTAAAATGTTTCACTCGGCCAGAATGCCCCCAGAAATCAGGCAGAGGCATCCGGCACGTACTTAGGATCTGTGTCTTGCAACAGAAGGAGCCCAAGAAAGGGAGCCAGCATTTCTCCTGCTGGGTCAGTCACATGCAGTCAGGCTTTTGCATAGAGCTAGCCTTCTGTCTCCTTCCTTTCATGGACAGAGTAACATTTTGTAGTGACACAAAGAAATTCTTCCCTCTCTTGATCATAAAGACCCACAGCACTAGATCCTCTTTATCAACTGCTCTTTTCTTATAGGGTACGATATATTTTATTTACATATGAATTGATTAGTTCATCCTGCAAACCTGGAAAGCTCGGTAGTTCACAAAAACATAAACCATGCTTTAGGAGTAGTCATTGCTGAAACTTGAAGAAAACAGCTATAGCAGTGCTTTGCTTAGCTCTCCATAATCTATGTCCTATCTATTATGCACACTACAGTTGTGCAGGGCTACAGACAGGATGTAATTAGATTTTGTGGGGGGAGAAAAAAAAAAAAAAAAACTACAATGAATTTATGACTACAGATGAAATCACAGTATTTGGCCACATTAAGTTTCTTTTTGGAAAGATATCCCCATAAAATGTCTGGCTTTTCATTGCCTGTGAAAGTGGATGTGCAGTTTGAGAGAGCCTGCAGACACATCATAGTAAGCTTTCAAAATCTCACTTCTGTACCTACAGGTGTGTGTACTGTACCAAAATGCATTTCCTTCCAGACTCTGCTGTCATTCCCATATGCTTCTATTAGCATGGTGCAGCTTACCAACAACTGCCTGGCTTGCTAATGTAGTAGAAACCACAACAAAGATAAATGACAGGGAAATTTTCTGGCTTCATGAGTTTTCTTCCCATTCCAATCAGTCTCACAATTTCTCTTGGCCTGATAACTGAGAACCACCATATGAAATTACTAGGCACAACTGTAAGACAAACAAAAGTACTTCACATATGGCATTACTTGGGATCCTTGCACCATAACTACTCGCTGGAAGGGGATGTGGAATACAAGCAGGCTCAAACAGCAGTTACACAAGGCCAAGAAAGTCCAGTAGACACCACGCCTGTGCCAGGAAATTCCTAAATTATAGATAGCTGAAAGCTGAGAGACTCTGCCATGGGAAGGGTCAATCTGTGCTGTCCTCCTTATAATCGTTCCCTGCACAGTTGTTACTAGACCCTGTCAGAGACAGGAGCAGAAAGACCTTTGGTCTGACTCAGTACAGCTGTTCTCTTGTTCTTACGTTCTTATTTTATTCCAGCAACAAAGTCTATTTTTATTCTTCTCCCTAGAACTGTGGCCAGCATGCTGGGAATGGTTTTCCTAGGAATCCAGACTGTTATGACCCCATTTGTGACACAGGGATACTTCTTTCTTTTCTTGTTCTGCACAAGGAGGCTTTGTCAGAGGCCTGCTCCATATTCCCCAGCTCAAGACCTGAAAACTCATCACGACCAGCAATATATTTATGGGCCTCAGTGGTTATCCAGCAGGCATCAAAACGACACTATTGTCAGCTTAAAGCAAATGTGCAAGGGTGCTCTGTGCAGACTTCACCTCTGCCTGGTATTTTCCTTACTGAAGTAAGGGCCCCTTCTGTGTTCAGAAGGGAAGAGATTGATAAATATAGCCTGATGACACTTTTGCAGGCTGGATTGTTTAATAACATGTGGTATTCAACAGATATGTAAAGAGTAAAAATGACTTTCCCCCCTAGAATGTGTCCATCACCACATACCCTACTCTGAGAGTTTTAAAAATGCACTTACTTAATTCACAAGAAAGGCATATCTTAAAATAAACCCCAGTGTGTAGGATTCCTTTCCTTTCTGCTGGCATGGATATCACTGGGACAGAATTGCTGGAAGAAAATATCAGTCTGAAAATCATGGTTAAAATCTTTCATGAATGTATGAATCTGTTGTAGAAATTGAGAAATAACTAACCTTCACATGCTGAGACCCCATTCAGTCCCAGAAAAGAGCCAGGATTAAATTCTGTTTCAGTCCCATTTCCCATCTCATATTTACAACAAAAACCCATGTGTTGGGCAGTCCAGAAGCGTACCATAGGGTGCTGCTGGTGTGTGCTGGAGGATAGACTAGCTCCGAAAGCTCACCTAACTTTGCAGTTCCTCATGGCTGCAGAGGGGCAAGTAGCCTCTGTGCTGTGGATGGTTTGCAGTTGGACAGCTCAGGAACTGCTGCTCGGTACAATCAGTGACACATCTCCTGCTTGGGCAGATGAGTGGGAATGAGCAGAGAAGCAGCACAGCAAAAATACAAACAGCTGAAGTGGATGGGTTTTGTGTGAATCTAATCTCCATACGAATGATGGCAGTATGACTCCTGCCTAGGTCCAGGCCTGACCTGACGCTAAGACCAGAGCAGCCCCTGCAGCCCTGGACTCGTGAAGGCACAAAACACATTTCCTTAGCATCTACACAAGTGCTCCTGAGCCACAGGTCTCCAGCTCCTGCTCGCATGCCAGTTTAGCATAGATGCATAATGGCAGCCCTGCAACCTTCCTTCTAGCTCCACATGAAATACATAAAAAATACAATGCAAACATTGAGAACCTAGGAAGAGTGGTCCTTAGACTCCACAAAAGTAACACAGTCACCACAAGACCCCTACCCAAACATATGCACCCTTCAAATCCCAGACTTACTCCAAATATACTGGAAATTGTCCTGAACTAAATCAAAGTAACATAGAATCATCTGTTCGGAAAACACCTTCAGGATCACCAGGTCCAACCTGGCCTACTGAGTCCCATCAATAAACCATGTCCCTTAGTGACACGTCTACATGTCTCTGCAATGAGCAATGAGGTCTCCCTTCAGCCTCCTCTTCTCCAGACTAAACAGCCCCAGTTCCATCAGCTGTTCCTCATAACTCTTGTTTTCTGGTCCCTTCACCAGCTTCATTGCACGCACTCAATATCCTTGTAGTAAGGGGCCCAAAACTGAACACAATATTTGAGGTGCGATCTCACCAGTGCTGCATACAAGGGGACAATCACTTCACAACATCACTGGCTCAACACTGTCTGCCTCTGAACTTTGCAGAAGCCTGTAGTCAAAATCATCTTTTTGGATCTTTCTGATAACTTGCTGATCTTTTTGATAACTTGTTCCCACGTCCAAACAACAAAATTTAGAGAAGCCTGGATTTCTGTGTGAACACTGCCCTTCTTCTCGATAAATCCAGCCTTCTGTACTACATGAATTTACATATTGCTGATGTAAATTATCAACAATGTCTACCAAATCAGCAAACTGCACTGACGGTTAACTAGAGACAGCAGCAAATCAAGCCTATAGATGCATCTGATTGTGAATCTCAATCTCTTAGAGTAGAGGTTATGCACTCCTGCAAAGGCTCCTGGCATGGCATTCTACACAAACAAATACCCCTGTTTGGGTGCTAACCTGTCTTCTTGGTACCTCACCCGGGCAGAAAGCTCCTGCCTGGGTTTATAGGAATAAGCAGTTTGATTTGGAATTTCATAACATACTTACATGTCGCTCACATTCTTCCGTTGAGCTAAATTGATCTTTTTTCTTCTCATTTCCTGGGTAGATTGCATTTGGTCTATGAGTAAACACAGTGTAGCTGCCCCCTTTTCCCAGGCTTTCTAATGAGAATGTGCTGTCTGATCAGGTGCATGCACTCTGCTGTCATTTGCAGCCTGACCTGCAGGTCAGAGGTGATTTGAGCAGGCTCAGGGATGCATACAAATCACATCCTCTTGTCTGTCTGTTTTGTTGACTGGTTCTCCTCAGGGTCATGGCTATCTTAAGTAGCAGCCTGAAGGATAAAGTGCGCCCTGTCTGAGCTGTAAAACTTTGACTTTGGACCAATTGCATCTGACATACAGCAGCAAGAGGTTTGGTTTAGCCTTTGGATTCAGAACAAATCACTGGCTATCAATAGCTGATAGTGACATGCAGCTTACTGAATGTCCGCTTTTCTCTGGCAGCTGTATATTCTTCAGGAGAAACGGATGTGTTTTTAAGTTTCTAAGGTCATGTTTTAAATATGATGTTGCACACAGTCTATTAGAAAGTAAGTGTGGCAAATAAATAAACAGCTAGAAAAATGTTATCTTATTTTGTGAGCTTGATTTTGCACTCCCAGGTGGTGCACAGTATGGGGGGATGGAATAGGTGCAAAATGACATAAGAGTGACCTGCTCATAAAACAGAACGTTTTTAGGATCAGTGCTCTTACTGAAAACTTTGCAAGAATGATATTGTGGAAGAGCCATGCAGAATTATGCACTCTGTCCTCAAACCTGATGTACTGCCAGGAGTTTCTTGTCTGGCGTGTTTGTGCCAGCACAGCAGGCAATGTCCCAGCCCTGAGTTATGGGCACAGGAGTAGTGTGCCCTACATACACTACCCCATAATCATAACATTCAACCCAGCAATGATGAGCAAATATTTCAGACCAGACTTGAAGTAGTTGGGCATTTTGCTGTCAATCAAAGGTTTTGATTTTTTATTTTTTTTGGCAATGTGTATGTGACATCAGGTGCTGAACCTGCCACTTGGAAAGCATTTGCTGGCACAGCAAACACAAGCCTACACCAAACCCAACTGATGGGGCAGTTTTTAAGGCCACCTAGCAGTCATCAAAGAGTTACAGCTCTCCGCTGGCATCAGCCACAGCCTGATTCAAAGCAGTGACCTGGAAGCAAGAGGCTCCGTGTCACCCCCATGGGTTGACTGCCCCCCTGACACTTCGCTTATTAAAAGACGACTCCACGGTTGTGTCCTTGTGCCTCCGTGGTGTTGTGCTAAAAATCCACTCTGCCTTATATGTACGTAAGTGGTTAAAATCATTTGGTGGCCTCTGTTTATTGCATCCCTTTTAGGAGTCACACTACTTTTGTCAACATTTTTTTTTCTGTTTCATTTTTTTCTGGTCTGCTGTCATGGCACTGCTTCCAAAATTTTGCCAAGTCTGTGCTGCAGAATTATACTGAGGGGTACTTTGTGTTCTCATCATGTTGTGATTCGGTTAAAAAAAAAAAAAAAAAAAAAAAAAGAGTTCATTAACATTATTATTATTAAAGGAGCGTAAGTGCCACTATAAAACAAGAATAGCTGAAGTGTTGCCTTCAGGAACTATCATGTTACATTTCTTTCTTCATCCATTGATATGGGTTATCCAGGACCTGCAAAGTTTGCATAGAGTACATATGCAGGGCTCAGAGGGTTGAAAAGAAATAGGCCTGCCAAGCATTTTCCACCAAAGTGGATTTTTTTTCAGTGAAGATACTGCTTGTTTCATTACTTCTTTCCTTTTTTTTTTCCACAAAAGATTCTCTTCTGTCATAATAGAAAATTTTAATTATTGAATTGAAAAAGAAAAATTTTCAATTTTCAACCAGATTTATTTGTGTTTTGGGTAAAAAGAAAGGAGGAAAAGGCAACTATTTGCAAACAATAACTTCCTTTTACAGATTAGCTGTGAACAAGTTCTATATAGTAGTCTTAAACTATTGTTAAATCATAAAAAATTGTTTGTATAACAAAACTGGTGAAGTCGTGCATGACAGGTCTCATCATACCTGAAGGCCTGTCCCAAGATCTTTCAGGTCTTATTGAAATAAACAAAGTGTTCAACATACTGTGGAATTTCAGCCTTAATGATATCAGATCTGTGAATCGTGAAATGATGGTACAAGATGAAGAATTGATGTCAGCATAATAGGATATGTTCCTTCCCCAACAAAATCCAGTAGAGGATTGTAATAGTTCACCAGGGGAAGTAGGGTTAAAAACCTCTGACCCCTGATATCATATAAACATTGCCAAAAAAAATAAAACCCTTGATTGACAGTGAAATGCGTGACTACCTCAAGTCTGGTCTGAAATCTTTGCTAATAATTACTGGGCCGAGTGTTATGAGAAACGGGCAAGAGGGGTATCAGCCACATGAGCGTACATACACAGAGACCTGAGCATCTCTAATAAGAATTGATGTAGTGTGTCATTTGTAATTTAATCAGCAGCATTACATCTTGATAGTAAAACGAGTATCACAAACATTTTCACAGTAAAGTAAGATTAACACACACACACACCAAATATCCGCTGCCTTAAAGTAACGTTCCAGTTGTGACATGAGATGATAAATAGAGGAAATTGCATATTTAAGCTGACACTCGACCCAGAGCTGATTCCACTCTGCATGGCCATTTCTTTGCATATGGCACTTGGTGCTGAACTTGGATCTGAGGTATTTTGTGAGTGCAGGCAGCGTGGTACAAGACCAAAAATGAGTACCAGCTTCAATCCAAATTTTGCCCTCCATTATTTTCCATGGACTATCGTATCCCAAAGCACAGATCTGGATCCAGACCTGAACTTCTTGTAGCCAGCTCCATTCCACACAGACCTCATTTTTTATCTTTTTTTGTTTATAAGTTTTGGGAGCCATCTCCTTTCTCCTTATGGCCCAAGTGTCGCACATGCATTCAGCACCCCAGCACACATCAGCCAGAGCCTGGCATCTCCTGATACTTGAGAGAAACACCTGTAAGAGAAGATCTGCCCTAGTCCAAATGCATAGGAGTTAGCCAACTTAAGCTCAATTTAGAGTTTCACTATGATGGAGGAAAACAGGCCCCTCTAGAGGCAATTCTAACATCGTACCTGTCTAAAAGACATAAGATGAATGGTTCTATGAAAAGTTGTTCTTTTTTTTTTTTTCTCTCTCTCTCTCTATTGAGAAAGACGGGAGTGGTTAGGAAATCTCTGTTCTAGACTTCTGTAGTGAGGTGAGTCGAATCCCACAGCTACTCTGTCCAGGAAACCCAAGCTGCAGAAGAGGCTGTCAGGCATGAACTCTCACAACATCTGTGTCAACATCTTTTTAATCAAAATTTTAAGATTTCTTACCAACTCTGTCTGATCTTTTTTTCTCTATTTGTAACAATGCTCAGTTGTGAGAGCTGAAAGAATTAGCAGTAAATGTACTCATGGGAAAAAACACATTATGACAATGAGGCAAAGGTCTCCAGTGTCTGCAGTCCCACAGTGAATATGCATGTTCAGATGTGCATATTAATTGTCATTTATATCAGTGGCAAGAGGAAAGGAACAAATGGAGCATGGGCATCTGTTTTCAAATGCTTACCCAAGGTGTTGACTCACGTCCATAGGTCAGCTGAAAGTAAAATTAGTCCCTGAGGATCCAGGCCAAATGTTCAGGGAAAATATTCTATCTCAACAGTCTTTGGAGCAACTCTTAGTGACTCTGTTTTTTGACTCCATTTCTCCACGTTTTTTGTTCACAGATGTGGAATAACCTCATACATATACTGTTTTCAGAGTCTTCTGTCTAATTATGCATCCTACTACTGCTTCATTTTGTTTTTAACCTCTTTCCTCTCATCCACCAAAACAAGAAATATACCTTATATTGCAAGTTTATCTTCTAGATCCATTGGTACCAATCTCATGGCACAATCAGCAATTTTTAAAGCTGTATTATTGTAGATATTGTTTCAAAATATCCTGAGTTGCTCAGTAGTGATTAAACAAATATGTTAATAAAATGAAAACACCCAACACAAAACAAATAAAATCAAAATAACAACAACAAAATAAAATCATAACATCCACATAAGAAAACTCTGAATCTCTGATAAATGTTAAATTGCAATATAAAAGAACCTGATGAAAGACTAATGTTTTCCATGATGTTCTATAGGTTGTTTTAAAGAAGGTTTTCACCTACACCTACAGCTTTTTGGATAATGTCATGGCAAAATCCACATGTAATTCACAAAGTGAGGGGTGTTAATTTTTTTCACACATCTTTTGGTTAAAACCTCTTCTGCAATCAATGAGACCTTTGACTTTCTCAAACAGGTTTAGAAATGCTACTTCATATCAGTTTCCATTGTAGTGTATTTCAGGACTGGTAGTTTAACAACTGATCTGCAGGAGAATTACTTATTTATTTTTTTATTCCTGTGAGGAGCTCTCCAGTCTGACAGGTCCATGAGAAAGTGAACCCAGCAGAGGAGCAGGTGGTCTGCTGCTCCCATGTTATTGCCATTATGTTGCCTTTGTTAAATTACTCCATAAACCTAAGTTTCCTCATTGCCATTTGTTAAATTTGCCCACCTCCACTCTGAGTACAGATAATCAGTCAAACCTTAATTGGGGTGTATTTAGATCAAAGTATGCAGGCAGCGTTTGCTCCCAGTACCTGGGTTGCAAATGAGAGTCACATGAGTGGCTTGCTCTATTGGACGTGCTTTTTGTTTAACCATGATCATTGCTGGCAGGCGGCTTTTTGTGTGAGTGAAAAGCCCCTTAGAATTCCTCTAATTCTGACAAAGCAACTGTCTTTGGGAGGAGAAATTGAGTATTGCCTTCTTGCATCTGAATAGTCTTTCAGCTCTATATTCACAGCAATATACTTAATATCCGCAGACAAGAAACAGAAGGTTTGGACCAATGTGTGCTTTTATTTGATCCATTCCTAGCTTCTAAAAACTCTTGGAAGCATGTCCTTTTACTGGTTAAGGAGATATATGTAAGCTATGTCAGTATAGGCAATGATTTCTCTTACAGCAAAAACACTTTGCAGTAAAAATCACGTAGCACTGTGGGTTGTCTTTTTTATTTAAGAAGGAATAAATCAAAACAAGGCTTGGGAAGGGATGAGTGATACAATGACATTGCACTGCTCCTCTGAAAAGGATACAAAATGTTTATGGAAAGAAAGGTATTTTTTACCTTATTTCTGATCTAATTGCTGGTTTAATCAGTTATTTTCGGATGGGTTAATTTACATTTCATGTCTGTTACAGGAAGTTTCTGCAGACAGCACCTGATGCTTCCAGCTTCTTTGACAGCAACGTTTTATAGCATTAACTGCCTTGGCTCTTATTTATCCGTACCATGGTAGCACCCAAAGCCTCCAGCTGAGTCCTGTTATGCTGACAGCTACAGAGAGTAAAAGATGTGCGTTCCCTGAAGAGCTTGCAGCTTAATCTAGGCAGCAAGTAAGACACACTCTACACTAAATTTTGAACTCACCGGCATGTGCAAAAGAGCTACAACTAGCTTTTAGCACTAATGATGCTTGGGCTTCTGTTGAGCGGAGGGGACACATGCAGAAGCTAAATTTTAAAGCATCTCGAGCAGCTCCACTCAGTTCAAAGTGAGAAGGACGCTTGCAAAGCTGATGATAAATCTTTCAGGGCAGAAGGTTAGGTTCTGTGACCAGGCCATTGGCTGGTACAGAGGCAAAGCTGTCGTTAAGGACAGAAAGTTGACCTGCTCTTTGGATTTCTCTACATTTGAATGCTTAGTTAACAAAGCACAGATTTAGTATGTTTAAAGAGTCAATGTGAAGAAAATACTGTAAAGTAGGTCTGTTTTCCACAAAATTCCTCACAGACCTTATTCTAAAGGAACTTTGCAAAGAGTAAAGGCCAATTTTGAAGCAGCATAAAGGCTACTTTTGTCAGTTAAATAACTTGCTGGACTTTTTCCCCCCCAGATTTGTATAGAGCACTGGTTCACATCAGGGTCTGAAAAAAAATTAGTTTTGATTGTATATACATACATACAAAAGGGTAAACAGTCTGAATAAAGCCTTTTGTACTGGATTAGTGTCTTAGCTCTTTAACCCAAGCCGCAGGTTTGGGATGTCTTTGTTCAGTTAGGTTTTTGGGGCTGACCAAACCGGGTGTGTTTGAGTTTCATTCCTCACCCTTTTGAGGTCTGTAGAACTGATTCCTTGCATTCAATGCCAGCAGTACTGTAAGTGCCCGATGCTTTATTCTCTAAGCTATTCATCCTTTCAACCTTTGGCTTTTTTTCTTTAATCCATCTACCTTGCCGAGTTTTCAAGTCAAGTAAAATGTTAAACATGTGCTTCAAGCAAGAGCAACACAGAAATAACAGAGTACGTGCCAGGAATTTCTGGCCATCTAGTCTATTTGTTCTTTGTGTCTGCGTGTGTACAAATATATATGTGTGCGTGTGTATGTAGTTGCACCACAAAGAATGAATCTACCAGGAGACAGAAGTTGTGCAAAGCACATGTTCCAAATGATCTTACATAGAGAGAGACAAAATAAACACATTTTAGCAACTTTTCTCTAATATCAAAAACAAGTAATTGCTCTACATCATGAATATTTTTATGGAGAATTCAAATGCTTAATGCTGCTTGTCTGAAGCCTTGATGACTTTTTTTTTGGCTGCAGGGGACAAGAGGCTTACACACATGCCACTACTTCAAAGATTTGCCTTCTATTAATTTTTTACTTAAGCTTCAGAGTGTTAAATTGTTCAATTTAAGCCGTGAATACATTTTATAAGATCATCCTAGCCCACCATTTTTCCCAAAATAGAGAAGTTTAGGATATTTGGCAGTTTCACCTCCTCACCAACTCCATGCAAAATATATATGAATAATCGCTTTGAACCTCAGCAGCTTGTGATATAGAGAACCACAAGTTCAAGCCTTAGTCTTTCCTTAATGATGGAAATAGAATGTTCTAAAAATAAGTGCTGAATTTGATGATTTAGATAAAAAAACACTCACATCATAAATAGAAATGTGTTGTAACTTTTCCAATTGGAAATTAAAAATAATGGGCTATTTTCCATTTCCTTGTGGGGCTTTCACTAGCTGAATCAATATAATGAAATGTTCTAGTCAGCAAAATAAATCAAGAGCCTTTTACTGTTTTTATCATGCGAGGTTCCCAGCGGGGTGAGGGAGGAGAACAGAGGAGATCGCACGGCATTATGCAACCACCCTGCATCACGCGCGGGTCCAGCTGCTGCCTCCGAGCCAGGTGCCACCTCTGAGCCACTGAAGCTGGGAGATGGAAACATGCTTTGGCCAACAGTGGGGGCACCTTCTCTAATCGGCTGCCTTCTAATGTGGTCGTAATCATAAAGAAAAAAATAACGTGATTCATTGATCTCCTGAGCTCTCCCCATGACTCAAAGTCCCTCTGCTCATGCATTCCTGTGGGTGAGAGCCTGCCCGACCCTCTTGCCCACAAAGCCAGCTGAAGGGATTCCCATCTTACCTCTGGGAGAATGCTATCCGTCCAAAATACACAATTAAGCTTCAGCTACCCCTGATAACCTGCTTCAGGTTGGAGCCACAGTGGGAGATGCCACAGCCACCACCCTGCTGTGGGGGTCCCTGCTCCTCAGAACTTGGGGCTGTGTGCCTGCAAATGGTGCTTGGTTTGAGGGTGTGGCCACAAGTCATTGCAAAACAACCCCGGCCCACAATTTTACATCATGTTATGGAATTTTTCGTATTCGTGCTTTCAGAGAGAATATGCACTATTTTAAATGCCTTTACCATCTGGTAAAAGAAGGCACATGGGCAGCTATTAAAGAGCAGAGTTGCAAACACAGTGTAAAGCCACTTTCTTGCTAGCTCCACAGCAGCAGTTCCCATTTCATGGGTGTTTCATGCAGCTTTCAGTGAGATTTTCATCTGAAGCCAAAGGAAGTCCCGAGTCAAAAAAATCATCTTCCATAGCTGTTCCAGTTCTTCCCAGTTTTCCCCTGTTCTTGGCTGCCAGCTCCACTCCAGGGCAGTATCAGCCACCCTAGAGGAAAGATCTTTGGGGTGCCAGCCATAAAGAGGTCCCTGCAAACATATGGAAGTCTGTGCTCTGCCTGCTGGACTAAAGAATTAGGATGAGGAGGAAGAGGCTGGAGCTGTGCAGACTGCTCTCCTATTTCTTTCTATGAACAGATTAATTTGGTGCTTTCAGGCCCGTCCAGCTGGCAGGGACAGTGGGACAGTAGTGCTCCAGACCTAGAGAGACTGGCAGCAGGTGCAGGGCTTGTGGAGGTCTGTGCCCACTTTGCTAGAGCAGTGCATAACATCATCCTGGTGCCCCACAACACTGCCAGGGGCTCAGCCAGGCTGTCTGGAGGCTTGCCACCCCTGATGGCTGCCTCAGAGCAGGCCACTTCAAAGCTGTTGTAGTGGAGATGTGTGCTGCCATCAAGAAAGTGCTATTACTCTTGCTAATAAGGGTAGGTGATATATAGAAGGCTATCAATGGGCTTAGACTCTTGGATTCCCAACGACTAATGCTACCCAAGGAAATTAAAGAACTCCGATGAAAACACACTGGCACTGAAACTTGATTGCCTGAAACATTAAATTGCTAGAAGGGTCCTTGGCACAGCTGTGACCCAGGACAACCAGCACGCTCCCAAGCAATTCCTGGACACGTGACAGAAGTCAGCTCGGTCCAGAGACCATTCCCATTAGCAGCCTGTGTGTACATGGACTCAAGCTGTTCCATGCCAGTTGGCCTCTGGGCCAGAAAAGAGTCTTGGGCGTCTTCACCCTTACAGATGTAGCCAAAGTGTACTTAAGTTATTAATATGTGTATTCTGTGCCCCAGACATCAGATTCTGGACTCCATGAACAGGTAAGAGTATATCTTCATCACGCTGAGAGGCTCATCATAGAAGACTCGCGGATACTCAGATGCTTCACTAGGCTAGAAATCACTTAAGACGTTAGGAAAACAACTAACATCAAGTCAGCCTAAAGAGCCACCTAACCTGTGCTGAACAGCAGCCAGAAGGGGCTGTCCAGAGAGCAGCGTAAAATCAATGTAAAACACCATTATACTCTTCTGAATATCAACAATCAGCAGTTTAGGTATTTCTCAAGATTTACAAATACTGTGTTGTCTACTGCAGTGATAAAAGGATATTTTTGCCCATATTTATGGGTAAAGGTAGTACTGGTCACTGTCTAACTATTCTGGAAGAGCCGGGCTGTGTTCTGTTCCAGAGGCTTTCCTGGGAGGGCAAAGGGGGCCCTGGGTGCATGTTTGGAGCACTTTCGGAGTGACAGCGCAATGTGCAGTAGGAAGATAGACAGGTAAATGGAGGAAGGATGTTTAGCCTGCAGGCTACTAAAAAATATTTGCTCCCCCTGATAGTTGCTGTTTGCTGGTTTGCACACTAGTTGAAAGGATGAAGGGGGAGCTGGTCACCTCCTACTCCTTTTCCCACTTGACAGCTTGTTCAGCCAAATGTTGTACACAGCAACAGAGGAGGCTTCTAGCAAAGGATGAGGAACACATTTTGCTCTTGATTTTGAATAAATAGACAACTGTTTAATGTGTAAGGTACTGGTCATTTTGTGGTGAGGTGCTCTTTCTGTGCAGGGCTCCTTCAAGACTGTTTCTGGAGATCTGTTTTAGTCCATATTCGGATTTTATGGCAGTGAGACCAGATGTTTTAATGAATTGTTCAAGAGCCACACCGTGAATATCAATCCAATGTCAATTAATGTCATTTTAAATATTGACAGCAGGGAGAAAGACTGAGGGTTGTATGTCAGTGCAGTGAACTAAAGTCTTTTTAAAACCTAAAAATAAATGATGCACAGATAAGTTTGTGCCTTCAAGATCACATGAAGCAAATGCAAGTGGGGAAGCTAATGGATGTTCCCTGCTCAGAGGACAGTAAAAGGGTTTATCTCTATCTGAATGGGAGCATCCCAGGACTCTCCTTCCTGTCACCTGTTTGCAGGAATAGTGAGTGAGTTGTGCGGCCCAAAATGTGGCAGTGGGACAGGCTGAAAACTGCACTACATCCTGAGGCTGAGGCTTGGTTCCCTCCCTGAAAGCCACCAGGACAGCCTGTCTGTCTCTCAGCCATCCACAAGAGCCCTCTCTACCCCTTCCCTGTGCCTTTCTCTCCCATTTATTGTTCTTCAGAAGATTTTATCCCTCTGCCATTTTGCCCTTGTCTTGAGATCTGCGTGAGTTGTCTGAACACGTCCTCTTCTCTCTTGGTTCATTTTTCCTCTGATGCAAACCAGGAACTGGGAGCACCCCAGTCCATCATCACTGCACGGTGTCAGCAGCTGTACTAAAATCCAAGCAGGTTTTCCCCGAAATTTTATCTTGGCTGTGTGGACAGTCCTATGACTTAGAATCAATGATAAAGTTGCAATTTTTCTTACAAATGGGAATGCTTGTCCTCAGCTGCAGTGAGCTTGGCTGTAGCAAGATGTAACAGTGGTGTCAAAAACTCACATATTCTTGAGCTGTCAGAAGAAAGAAATGTACTTGGTGGGGTGAAAGGGGAAAGAGCAGCTCTGGCAACTTTTGAGGGGTAAAAAAAAAAAAAAAAAAATGTGTAATTAAGATTAGGGACTCAGCTAGCTAAAGAGAAGCAGCAGAAGCAGGCCAGTCATTCTTTGCGCATTTTTACAAGTTGACCTTCCTTCAAAGGATTCCCCCAAAAGAGGGAAGGGCTCTGCAGAGAGAGGCAATGAGAAACTAAGAGGATTCACCTTGTTGCTGCTTGCCAGTGCCTCCTCTCTCCTGTGGGAAGAGGACTCAGCAGCGTGCCAGATAAGGGCACACTCTAACGTCTGTTCCTACTTATTAGCAAGCACAGGTCAGCGTAAGATTGGAGAGTAAAAAAAACCTGCATCCTGTAGCAGCCCAGGGGGAAGTACCTTAAAATCTCCCTTGAAACCTCTGTTCTGTAAGACTTGGCCCATTTAGCTCATTGCACCACGCATCACCTCGAGGCTGAGGGCATTGATGAAACCAAGAGTCAGGAAAGTGGTTCTGGTCTCTTTATCTGATGCTGCTGTATGATGACATCTGATGGCTGTCCTTAAACCATCTGCCTTGTAATGCACGCTTTACTCCTGGCTTCCCATCCCTACTTTTGGTAGTGCCAGATTCACTGGAGAGGGAAAAGAGGGCAATAGCTGCCACGACAACAGTGCAGAGTGGGAAATGCCAAGACCATGTAATTGCAGCACGATTTATCTTTTTACCTGGACATCTCTTCTGTCCTCTGTAAAATCTAGCACGGAATTAAGCAAGTATGTTATCTCACCATTCCAACTTTCATCTCTGCCCTTCTTGAAAGAAAGAAAATCATATTCCTTATTTACCAGAAATTATGTCTTTCACTACTGGTCTTACATTTTCTGTGCCAACCAGTCCAAGCTGAGCTTTGATGAGCTACTGAATCTCCATGCCTCTGCCTTCTAGGTATGGGGCATTTCAGAAAGAAATAAGTTAACCCAAAAGAGATATTAATTGTAGATCGGTGCTGAGGTACCTTCTTTAGTACCGGCCTTTCAGTTTTCTGCCTTAGTTTTCTCATCAGTAAATAATTTTAATATTTAACTCAGCCCTGCTATATTCAGTTTAATTGGCTGATAGTTTTAGCTTAGGAAGTCAAATGCTATGTGAGTTTTGCTTAACTTTGCTTACCATTAATTTAGCTGCTACTTTAATGAATGGCCCTAAGCTTTTTCTGTGAGCAGTATCTATAGCCACAGCTCTGCCAGTCTTGCAGCTGGAAGGGGTGTTCATCCGACAGTCCCTATCAGGGCAGGGAAATCTCACAGCATCACCTTCCAGGACAGTCCCTGACCATGCTCCGGGCAGCACAGAATGCTACCAGTGTCAGCAGCTGGAACCTGTCTCCATGCCAGCTCAGGGAAGAAGTCCCATGTAAAAGGAGACAAATGGGAGCTGCAAAGCAGAGAAAGTTTCTTTTTGTTACATCCCTGGTGCCAGTTAGCGCAGGGACTTCAGTGTAATATTATTATAACATTTTTTACAGTAGGAATTATAATTGAAATTTGTTATGTATGAGGATAACTAAAACTCGATCATTTCACACTCTCCAGTCCATGCCTGAGGACATTTTGGGGTAAATAGATTGCTTGGAAACAGCCAGTGACTACAGCTAAAATTACATTTTACCAACTGAGCTGAATGGCTTTTTAATTACAGCACTGATGTCCGCATGCTGTCACCACCATCTAATACTAAGATGGTATTGATTTGATTTTTAACTTTGATGCACCAAGGGAAAAAAATGCAGAGTCGGATTTTTTTTTCTGAAATCCTTTTTGCAAAGTAGTAAACATCCCCAAGTCTAAAATGATGGGTTATTTTTTGTCTGTCTCCTCTACTGTTTGCTTGTGAGTATGTCCACCTTGAAAATTTTTAGTTGTATACAAACATTTTTTGAAATGAAAATTTATAACTAAGCTACTGGTGATCCTCAGAAACAGTGAAATATATGCCATACATACAAATGTTGTATAAAATAACTAAAATAGCACTAAAATAGCATATATGTCAGAAAGCCACAGACCTCTGCATAGTCACTATCTCCTGTGACGATGCAGCCTTACTATTAGTTTCTTTCAAAAGCAACTGGAAATGCTTTTAATCCAAGATCTCAAGTGTTTTATGGGAGGGTTAGAGAGGAATGTCACTATTACAGTGTCACCTATGGGAAAACTGAAATGAGAATCAACTGCTCCTTTCAGACAAGAGGAGTGCTCCAAGTGAGGATGAGACAGTACTAATTTTTAGGGATAGATTTTGTACCTTTACTATAGTGGGTGACGTGCTTTTCAGAGTGAAGTACACTGGTCCTTTTCTTCATCTAGGGAAAAATTACAAAACCTTACAGGGGAAATTACCCCTGTCCTGCAGACTGCTGCACACCCAACTTACTTCAGCATGGCTGAGAAGCTGAAGGAAGCATTTTCATATCTGTATATGAAGTTTGAATAACATTGATCTAGTCAATACACTGCGGGTGTTTTAGAACTGGGGACAGTAGTCTTGATCCCAAACCCATGTAATTGGACAAGCACTGTGGTAAAGGTAATCCATGTACTATTCAGGTGTGATACTGGTCTATACAGGTATTCCGTAGTCTTAGAGCTGGGAATACATCTTGGAGCTGACATCAGTAATATCTGAGCTAACAATGAAAATATAAATGAAAGTATATTAACTGCACCCACTGCATAGCCACAAAGGTAAAGGTCTGTTGTAGATTAACAAACAGCTTTTCAGTGAACACAGGACTATAACTCACTTCAGGGGCTCTGATCTCTGATGAGTTTATGAATGAAAACACAGATCAGTGAGTGAATTATGGGCATGATTCACTCAGCTGTCTGGTAGACATTTATGGCCTTTCAGTGCCTTCGGTTGCCAGGAGGGTGGGATGCTGGACCAGGAGCCCCTTGTTTGAGTTCTGGCTTGGTCAGAGACTCACAGTGTGTCTTTGGGAAATCCATTCTAGTGTTCCCCATACCTCTCCTTCCCATCTGTAAAACAGGGTGGATAATTTGATGTCATTTCTGTGCAGGTCACCTGCACAACAAATTCAGTGATGAAAAGTTCAGAGTTATTGACTGGACCGTGTACCAGGTGGGTTTGGCTTGGTGCCAGTGTTAAGCAGACTGAGGACAAACCCAAGCTCTTATGTACCTTTTTGGGCATGGCCACAAAGTGGAGCAGACACAGCGAGTTCCTGCCTCCCCAGCATGCTCAGCAGCCTTGCAGAGCGCAGCCTCACTCTCCGTAGGTCCATAGTGCTACTCAGGCACCCTGATGCTACATGGGCAGACAGCCCTCAGATGAGATTTTTATTTTCTCCCCACTTCATAGACTACTGTGCTATGTTTCCCCTTTCATCAGTGGAAATACTCACACTTACCCCAGCTAATATACATCTCTATATATCTGCCATTTCCAGCCCAGAAAGCTCAGTCAAATAATCAAGCAAATATGCAAATAGAGGCAAAAGAATAGGGAAGCACAAGAAAATCCAAAGAAAGAAATGGCTGTGGCAATCCATTTTGACACTCTTACCCCTGTGGACTTCAAGAAGAAGGCTTGACAGAGTCAGGAAACAAGAATAAAATAAAGAATTTGGATTTTTGTGACAAAAACACTTTCAGGTCTTTTGAGGAGCTCGTAATTCCTAGCTTTTTACCACAACCCACAGGGGCTAAGGACTAAATGAGAAAAGCAATGATTCTTCGTGAAAGCACATGACCACCAGATCTGGACATCTCCAGATACTGCAACGCGTGTGACAATAACATGTTTACTGTGATGTTCTAGAAAAATACTGCTCGCACAAGCAGAGTAGGCCTTGGGATGTTTATGTTTTTGCTGGAGCTGAAGTCGAGAATAAGGGAGTGGGTAACCCATTCCCTGACAGCTTTGCTATCCTGCTGCTCTTTCAAGTGGAGTTTTGCCCCAGGCTGACTGATCTTGCAAACCCAGTTCTGCTTGAGATAGCTGATTTTATAATGGATATTAACTAAAATTTCACCCTTTAGAAATTTCAGTAAATTCCATTACCTCAGTTAAGACCATTACCAGTGCTTTGTACATGTCATTTTGTAACATGTATACATATCACTTACCATTTTTTAAAACAAGCTTTTAGCAGCGTGTTTTGAGAACTCTGCCATCTTTTAGAGTGCAGGCAAAATAGGATACATGCAGATATGCAGCCACTGAAGGGTTAATGAGCAATGAAGAATTTGTGTATAGCTCATTAATTGTTATATTGCATCCCTTTATCTAAATTGTTAGTGGCCTGCTTAGTCAATTGAAACATATTACTTTGATATTAAAGCTGCAATCAAAATCTTTATTCTTGTGCATGTTCTACTTGAGAATACAAATCCTTCAGAATAGGGCAGTCAGAATTATCTTGAAAAGTATTACAATTCAATAAACCATATGCTCAAAAATACAGACATCAGGTTCAGCTAACTATCCTGTGCACTAACGCAGTGGTTCTGACTTCCCCAGCTAAACACAGCAATGTGAAATCATGTACAGAAATCCCACCAGGGTCTGGATTCAAATTCTGGCTTCCTGTTCAAGGAAAAGGAGGATAATAACTCCATGCCAGCCCACCACACAAAACCAGTGTCACTGTGGTTCTGTAGCAGAGCCCTGCACTGGGAAAATAATTATTGTGGATTGGTGTAGTGGTACATGGAGGTTTTTATATCGTTACATAAGGCCCAGAGGGTCCCACCTAATTTATGATGCTCTGTGAGGCACTCTTTCTCTAGGTTTCTTCCCTAGGCCACAGAGCAGCGTAAGCAATTGGAACCTTTCCAGACCTTACCAAGAGGCTTAACAGTTGTAACAAAACACCTTTTTCACCTCAATGGAGACAAAGCCTTCCAATGAGGACACATTCCCAAAGTAGTCATTTCCGTTACTCCCTACTCTGAAATGGGAAGAGCCCCACTGAGCGTGGCCTGGGCAGGAGCAGCCCAAAGGAGACCCAGGTTACAAGCAGCATGAGTGGAAGACAAGAGGCAGTAAATTGGGCAGGCAGGAGAGAAGAATGGACATAAGGAACACCACTGATCAGTAGAATTGGTGCCAGCTACCTACCCTGTCCTGTGTAGGAGCTGGGCTCCCACACTCAAACGTATGCTCTGGCAGTGAAAATATGGAGTCTGCATGGCTGTCTTTCAGATTGGGGTGCACCTAATGTTTTTTATTTATCTAATTAGATAAATTTATTTATCTAATGTTTTTATTACATTTTACTTGGCGCGGTTTCCTGTAGGGGCTGACCCGACACAGCGAGCCCCTTCTCTACTTACCCTGCCAATATGCAGCACTCTGTGATCATTGTGCATGTGTGTACACTTGTGGGCATGCATACGTTTGTGTGGCCTGCTGTGTTACTGGGCACCAGTAGCTATACAAATGGAGAAAATGACAGACCAGTGCAGTAGAAAAACACATATTAATATTCTATTTGTTTCCGTCACAAGAGAAGGATAACAACTGGAAGTGAAATAGGATTTTCTGATCAGAGCTGTCTTTCTGTTTTTCAAGCCATTCATCACAAGGTTCACAGAAACATACTCCTATACACATTTGTCTCCTTTAGTTGTTTTATGTTTTGTTTTCTTTTGTTTTTCCTGCTAGTGTCATGACTCAGCTATTATTAAGAAAGATTATTTGGTAGGTAAAGAAACATTTTAAATTATTTTCCTGGTAAAGTTAATTTGTTTACTGGATATCAGTTTAAAAAAATGTTTTCTAAAATGTCTTTTTTACTGTTAAATTTGATGTTAACTTAAATGAATCAATCTCCACTGCAATCAAAACAGTGGAGAAAACAAAAGCTTGAGCACTGTTTTAAAACATATGCAAACTAGCAAGCTCAGTAATGAGGAGATGATGCCAGAAATGCCAGGTTATCATCTCTTTACTATGATTCAGCTTAAGGTCGGTGACATTGATGTAACTTTGACTTCAAGAGAGGAAATATTTCATAGTAAACAGAGCAAGAATGAATCCCTTTGGAATAGTAAAGGTACAAATTGCTTTAGTTTTCATTTCCGCTGTACTAAATTTGTATTTCATGTGTGGGATTGTAATTGATGACTGCTTACTTGTCTGGATGAAGAAGGATGAAAAAATTACATTCTGATTGTCAAGGTTGTTTGTGTTAGTGGCTAAAATAGTAGACATCATGCTGAAATCTTCGTAAACAGCACACAAGCATTTCTTTTCTTCTTAAGCAAAACAAAACAAAACAAAACAAAAAAAAAGGAGAAAAGAAGCTTCCAAGACAAAATATCCTTGTATCAACTGGTTGACATCTGGGAGTGTAATGTACAAATTTTCCTGGAAATAAGATTTGTATCAGCTAAGCAAACTTCAGTGCACCAACCAAAGCGTTAGATCTTCACTAAAGCTTTGAGGGATTTGAGGAGATTTTAACACCAGGTATCCTAATTCCCTTTCTACTGAGGTTCACAGTTAAAACCAAAGAGGTTTCTTCCAAAGCGTTTCTCGGTAAATATTTTAAAATCTATAATTATTATTTCCACATGCCAATTTCTCAGCTTTTCCAAAAACTCCCAATTGCCTCTCATTATCTGAGATAGTTCCACATCTAAATTTCCCCTAATCCCTTACAGACAAGATTATGTCCCAGTTAATAGTGTAATTCATTAACATTCTCTATGTTGTAGAGAAAGTGAAACAAAGCCCTCTCTAGTTGACATTATTTTCACTTCTTTTGAGGAAGAGGTTGAGTTCTTGCTTTATTTGTCTTTGCAGAGCTTTTATCTTGGTCACTGTTCTCTCATGAGAATTCCAGTGAATTGGAAAAAAAAAAAATACAATTTTCTTTCTCTATATAGCCTACAAGCATGATCCACCTTCTCAGTTTCAACATTATTTTGGACATATTATTTTTTTCTGTATTGTAACAGAGCAAGGGACTAAGACTCGGTATACTTGGATTTTATCCTGTCATTGTCTCGGAATCAGCTTGGGGAAGTGCCTTGCATCTGGGGGTGAAAGCCATCAAACCTGTCTAAGACATTGCTGTTGTCAGAGCCTGATGAGTTAATGAAAAGGAAAACACAACATCAAAGTTGGTGGCAAAGGACTCAGATCAGTGACCCAGAGACTTGTTCCAGTTCTGCATTCTTATTTTGTTTATTAACTTTGATTACTGCTAAACCAGGAAAGGAATTTGTATTATATTATTCAAGAACAATTAAATCAGCTTAGATTTGTTTATGGAAGAGTAGAATCCATCTGAAACCTATGTTTCATTTCAGGAAAGAAAATTCATTTCATTTCATTTAAGAAAAAAATGCCAAGTAATTCCTTTAGGGTCAGTTTCCAGAGCCCATAATAAAACACTTGTGATACTTAATGGGAAAATTATATATAATTGGGAAATATTATGTGTAAGTGGAAAACATTTAGAAGAGAAAAGGATCTAGAAGGGATCAGTAACACACCTCTTTTAACACTGAACTGAACCAAATGCACAGTTTCCTAAACTCACTCTTTTCCCTGCAGCTTGTAACGTGTGATATGTAGAGATGCTATCGTAAAGCTTCTTTTCTCAGCTGACCACGCTGTTTATTCTAATATGAGCAAACTGATCCTTTAAGTCTGAAAGGAGGGGTGATGGGGAGTGGTCTCTTAGTTACGGGCATCCTGATCCTTGGGCACTTTGAGGGTAAACCCATTTTGTTCTGTAGATCCCTGCCCTTCTGTAGATCGTATAAGGTATCTCACTGTTCCTTCAAATAATATCTCAACCTTGACCCAAGGAAGCACTTTTTCATAGAAGAGACTAAACATATGTTTTAAATTGACCACAAGCTCACTGTTTCAGGATATATGTTTCTGTAGCTTTTAACCAATTGCTTTTGTTTACTGATTAGCGTTAATAAAACTCAGCTAGACTCCATCTTAAGCCATGTTTATGCTTTGAGTTTGTTTACAGGCTACACGATTGTCATGGTTCCTATGCCACATGGATGAAATGTGCAAATAAACCATTAACTGCTTTTTCTGTGTTTCTTCATACACTTTTCCACTCAGTTCACTGCCCTCACAAGATCCGAGAGCTCAATTTGCTGACTGTGTTTTCCTAAGGCTTCATGGTACCATGTAGGCTATGATGCAGACCACCAGAGGCTCTGCATGACACACATGGGTTCCTGCAGCCCTGCTCAAATTGCAAGTCGTGGATCCAGCCCTTTTTCTTTGGTTAGGGTTTGAATGAAAGCTTTTGCCCTTAAGTTGCAAGCCTGCAGAAAACAGCCGTACTGTTTGGCCAGTGCCAGCAGTAGAAGCTTGAACTCTCCTACCTTGTAAGCAGTAGGTTACAGAGTCACAGAAAACTAGAGGGCCACTTCTTATATTAACTGGGTGGATCACAATTGTTCAGCAGACTGGACACTAGCAGAATTTCTCCAAGCTTTCCTATGTAGTTTTACCTTTAATAAAGGGATGTACTAAAACTACGACCAAGACTGTTCCATCACTGCTTAGCAGGGTGCCATCCTCTCTGGTGCTCAGGCTATTGCATGTCCTTGATCACAAGGCATATGCTTAAGAAATTGTTAGGAAAATACACAGAAGTAGATCTTGCATCCTTCCTGTGACTTTTGTCCTTTGCCTGTCCCAAAAGGACTCCACTTGCTGTAACTAGGAATGGTCTGAACTGATGAGGTTGAAGCCTTTGCAAAACCATTGTATGCCAATATCTACTTCTGGTCAACCAGCAAGTCCGGCTCCAATTATCAGAGGCTGCTGGCTTGTGTTTTTTGTGGATTTTGTTTGTTTGTTTGTTTGTTGTGTTTTGTTTTGTTTTGTTTATAAGTTGGTTGGTTGGTTGTTGTTGTTGTTTTGTTTTGTTTTGTTTTGTTTTTTAAGAAAAGAAGTGCAATCCCTCCTCCCTCCCCACCCCCTACCTTCTAGTGGTATCGTAAAATACACCGCTCCGGACTGTGTGCTGTTATAATGTTGTTTCAGCTGATAAGTGTTAGCAAGAAGCCAATACAATAGAGTATGAAGTCAGTGTGAGAGCTCCATCAGTGTAGGTCTTTATTTAGAACAATAAACACTGTAAGATGATATATGCGATCTTTTCCACCAGGAGTGAAGAGGCAATAGATTGAATGCACCAAAAGCTGTTTCAAACCCCTCTGTTGCTATCCAAGAGTTACTTCTTTGTCTGTTTGTATGGTCCAATGAAACTCCATTTTCACTCCTTTCTTTTTTTTTTCCTCCCCTTTTGTACACTTTACTTGCCATTCTAATTAGCTTTCTATTACTACTTTAAGGGGCAAATAGTGATGCCTCTTCTATAGCTCCTGAGAGCTCTTCTGCAGGCAACCATCTATGGGTTTGCTTACAATGTTTGGAAGGAGGGGCTGGAAAGAGAACGGCTTGCCTGGGATGTGAGGGAATGAGCACAAACCTGCCTTCACTACAGATTACTCCTTCTGGAGGCAAGAAAGTTGCTATTTCTTATCTATAGAACAGTAATAACAATGCCCTCTGGATAAGGGTAGTCAGGGAATAAACACATAAAAGATTATCAGATGCTAAAAATAATTTAAAAATTGGGTATTCCTGTAAAGAATCTATGCCCGGTTACTCAACACCAGCTGTGTTCCTGTAATTTTGCAATTGTGCCATGAGCACAGACTACGATTACTCATGGCAGCCAAAAGCACACCTGAAAGAGCAAACAGACAAATTATTTTCATGATTCAGAAGAAAGCAAAACCATCTGGAGGTGGTGGTGGCCTACACAGAGAGACATTGTCCTGTGTCTAAACAAGTTCCAGCTGGTCTTGGACATTATTTGGTTTGCTTTTGATCTGAGACATTTAAAATTAAAGTTTATTTCCAGCTGTCAGCATAGTCCTGCTGGACTGTTCAGAAGAAGGGAGATGTCCTTGTTAGGTGACATTTTGCTCTTCCCTTGCTAGTGCCGGTGCATAGAGCAAGCACCTTTCCCTTCATTCCTTGATGATGTTCCCAGCTGCAATACAGCACTAAGATCAGCTGCTCTGCCTTTGCTGCTGGGGTTTTCTCTCTGTTCCTGAATGACCAATGTGCTATCACAGCCATGCTTGATGGCACCTAGTTGACAGTCTCATATATATCTGTACATGTACAGATACCCATTCACAATGTGTTTTCCACAGCTACCAGCACATAGCTTTGACTCCACTGGTGGATACTGTGCAATTTTTTTCCCTTATGAGTTCGCATTACTCTTTTAGACAGTCTAGCAAGGATGTTCAAACTATTGTTAGAGAGGATCTGAAGCAGGCACCCTATAGTGGATGCCTTTATTGCAATCCCTCCGTTATAAACAACCACTGGACATGATCACATCTGTCTGGGAGGTCATTCCCAAGACTCCTGCAAGCCCACCTCTCTGCCCATCTGCCACCACACACCACTGCCAGAATTTCCCCTCCTTGCAGAAACAAGTGTACAACAAGTGTCCCTGTCTACTACAGCAGGCTCACACTTATTTACCATCACGTCTTCACTGCCTCCTCCTGACATTAAGGGGGAGAGGCTTTATCTCACCTAATTTTAGCTTTCTCAAGGTTTGACTTCTGGACTCCTGGAGGCAGACAGGCATCTCCTAGTGGAGAACCAGCCTGACCTCAGAAAAGAATACCAACATACCTGATTAATTCCTGGTGGAAGCAGAGAGATAAAAAGTTGTGCAGGGTTTGCTACCACCCTTCTTCTCTCTCAGAAAGGAAGAACGGTGGAAGGAAGTTGCCTCAGGTCCTAGGCTCAATCGATAGCAGAGAAGCACTTAGCCTGGAGGAGTGCCTACCTTCCCACCTAGCTCCCGTTCACCAAAGCACTTTGCTTCCCAACCCACGGGGTCCAGCTGTGCCTGAATTACAAAACCACCTTCCTCAGGCCTGTGTGAGTAAAAGGGAAATGCAGTGCTTAACAAAATGTTTAGATACTCTTTGCAATCAGTCTATTTTTAATCCTTCTTTCTCCCTCTCTCTCTATAGTCCCCCTTCCTCATTTTGGTTTATTTCACTGTCATGTACTGAGTGTTTTTCTTTCCTATGCTTTGCTAGTTTTCTTCAACTTTGAAATTCTTTTCTCCTTTGGACAACATTTTAATTTTATATGAAGTGTTTCATAAAAAATAGAGGTAATGGTCAACAAACAAATTGTCAATCATAGCAAAATAAAAATCCTGCAGGGAGGCAGCTCAAAAAGGCACAACAAGGCTTGGGAAAGTTTTCAGAGCTCTTTGGACTCACAGCAGCTTCTTCTGCAGTGTGGGACAAACAGGGCCCAAAGACAAAGCCAAGATAGTCTAAGGAGCCGGGTAAGACAAAGTTTTAGGCAGAGGTGGTATCTTTTATTAAATCATGCACAGAAAGAACACAGTCTTTCAGGCACTACTCTTCTCTCATGAATAAAGGCAGGTTTAATAGCACAAGGACTTCATTTTCCCATTGGAATGCAAAGAGGAACTTCCACCAGGCTGGGATGTATAGAAGTCAAATATCTTTGATGCCTTTTCTGCTTTTCTCCAGCATCCAGAAGCTCACTTATATTCATATATATAATTATATTATATTTCCAAAATTAAGCAACATTCCCTAATCCTACTTCTCCATGGAGTCAAAGAGCCCCTAATCCAAGAGATCCTTATAGGATGAGGGCAAAGGCCATAGGTCTTTTCCAGCGACACTGGGCTGCAATAGTGACCTTCGTCCCAAGCCTGAAAGGAGAGTCAGATGCAAGTTTATTTGCACTTCTGAATCTCTTTAAATCCAGTTGGATGTCATCTGCCAAGGCCGATTGTACCAAAGGGGGCGTGTGATTGACAGCACTCTTTTCTCCAGAGGCTTCAAGTTTTGGCCCTCTAATTAATACATCTTTTTAACCTCAGTGTATGGGCACACCTTTGCAAAGTGTTTGGCAAGTGTGTGAGCCAAAGAAGATGCTGACCTTATCAGTTAGGATGTGAGCTTGCAGTGTGTCAGCTATACTGAAATTACTTCCACACCAAAACCTCCTAAGGTAACTTAACTGAGCTCTCAGTCAAGCTACGCAGCATCACTTGGAGAAGAAACACTTGGCTGGGAGAGCACATTTATAGTCACTGAGAAAAGAGGCACTCTGAAAGTCTGCACTCCAAATTCCAAGAGCTTGTCTCTGTGCCTCTACCTTTCCTAAGCTGGCTGCCCTCCTGCATCCAGCTGCTACAATTTCAATGGCTGCATTTCAGCCCAAGTTTTCTGAGATCATTTCATTTTGTGATTAGGAGTGCTGCAGAGTACAGCTCAGTGTGTGAAAGAAGGATGATGAGGATGAAACAGCAAGAAGCTGCAGAAGCATGCCACCTTTTAGATACCTGCACTTTGCAGAGAGGCAGCTGATGACACCACAAGGCTTCACGCAGCTGCCCTGCTCTGAGCAGGGCAGTGTCTTTCCCCTACACATGAAAATTTGGTAGTTCCCCCAGTACCAATCTCTCAATGAAAATTGCTTAGCAGCTGTGGGACTACTTGTCAGACATTAGTGGGGTCTGGGCTCTGTGCATCCATAGATATTCTCATAGATGACAAAAGCCACTTGCAGCCTTGCTCCTTGCTCACAGCAGAGGAGCAGGAACAAGGAACTAAGAGAGCTCTTTGCAACCCACATTGGAGAGAAGAGCAGTGAGTGGGGAAGCACAGTACTGGCCCAAACTCCCTGCATGGGTCCATGGTGCTTGAAGGGGAATGTGGGTGGGAAGGATAGGGGTTCCTGGTCCTGGAGCAGCAAGCACACCTCTATCTAGTGATACAGGTGTTGTGTATCTAGAACAAATGGGATAAGTGCTGCTGGGCTGCTCATGGTTTTTCAGGAGAATCATTTGTCTCAAATGCTGAAGAGCTAATGCCTTCTCTTGTTTCTCTGCTCTATCCCAGCCATACCTCTTTTCATCAGGAAATGTTTTTATGGCCCCACTCTACTAGAAACACCTGCCCCAAGCAACAAAACAAAACAAAAGAAGATCAAGGGAATACCTTAGGCCTGTTGGAAAAAATCAGTAAAGACTAACCCTTAGAAAGTTTCTCTGATGAAAAAAAAAAAAGTATATATATATCCTTCTGTAGTATTGCAAAAGTATAAAAAATAAAAATAAAAAAGGTCTGAAAGGCAAAAAAAAGGCTTTCTACCTCCTTCTTCTGGTACATGAAACTCCTCAGCTAGGCTGGTGAAACGGGTGGGCAGAGAAGGTAACTAGTTGAAAAAGTGGAGCCTGTACTTTAATTGAGGAGAGTCAGTGCATGATTAAGAATCCATAGCATTTTGGGCCTTGAACATTATTCAGCTCTTACGTGGACAAAAAGGGACATTTCCCAAGGCCAATATTGGATTTTTGCATGAGCTGCATTCCTGCTGAAACCACACTTACTCTGAAGCTACGTGATCCAGCTATTTTTATTTGACTGTAAGGAATTCAGTGCACTCAACAGGGTGTAACATCTGTGACACATCCACACAAGCACTGTTTATTTTTATGAAACAAGACCGATGCTCACAGTTACTGGCTCTTGCTTTGCATCCCCCGAATGGGAATGCACAAGGAGAATAATTGCACTGCATTTCCAGTGGTTTGTGGAGCAAAATACACAAGGTGGGCATTCTGTAGCACACTGATGATCTTACAGAATTACACATACATGCACAATTAGTGTCAGCAAACTGAAAGGAAAGCTTGCTTTGAAAAAAAAAAATCACAGTCTTGTTACACAGAATAAATTGCAGAGTGTAGATGTGCAGCTGGATTCAGACTGTTGTCTGGAAGATGGGGAAGAAAACTGTGATTGAGCAGGGCTTGATCCAGAGCTGCTGCTGACTCCTCACTTCCCCATCAACTTTGCTGGCTCAGTTTCCTCAGCTGTGAAAGCCACATGAAATAATGTTTATGTGTAGGTGTGCTGTGCCATTGTCTGTGTCTGTGCAAATGCTAATTTAATGGTGGTGAAGCACAACCCAGCTGAAGGTGCTACAGCGTGTGCTGTTTGCAGCAGGTCTGCGTGTTATTGGCACTACAGGTAGAAGAGAGGGCTGCATAACCTGGTTACAGGAGTGACCACAGTGACAAATTTATGGCATGGGCAAGTACAATTTTGTGAAGATACCATGTGGTGGGGTAGGGTGAAAAACAAGCATGATATAGTTTGCTCTGCATTTTTAGCTTTATTTTTCCCTTGTACTTTATCTGATTTCCTAGTAAGTGATAGTCTATTGATCCAAATTCACCTCTGATTAAGTCCAGCATCCTGAGGGGTGCTCACCCACACATACACCCAGCAAATAACAGCAATGGAGGTGTTGAAAATAGTATGTATTCCTTAGACTGTACATGTGAATAGGAACATAAGCAGTGCAATGTGAAATACAGTTTCCTGTAGCTGGGACACTTTGGACCTCAACTAAGATGCCATGTTGTGTTCACATATGTCTTCCAAGGAGAAATTTTTGCCCTTTTGTGCAGAACATTATTTTAATACAGTGCACATAAAGAAGTCCTGCAAGCTTTTCCTTCTCAGTTCAAGGAAGCAACCTGCACAGAGCATTTCAGCTGCGGACAACAAGTCCAGATTGCACATTGCAGGGGAAGGTAGGTGAGTGCACGTGCATGCACGTGTGCGCATGTACACCTCCAGACACATGCTTTTGGCCATGAAACCAGTGATTGGTAGGTATTGAAGTGCAGAGGTAAAAAGGAATGTGTGTATTCTGTAATCCTTAAAAGAGTCTCTTACTAAAATTTCATCTTGTTTGAGCCCTTTCCCCCTCCTTCCATTATTATGGCTGGATTATACCACTGGGCACAACCCCAGACTAGGGGTGGGACGTGTACAAAGTCTGCCAGCAACTAGCAACCCTGCAGTGTCTGTCTGACACCTTTCTCCACTTGCTATTCTTTCTTTTCCATTACAGGCAAGGGAAGGATTTATTCTTCCCATAGATTAATAGCCACACTTCCAGCGCTTGTTTTCAGAGCAAATAGCTGATATTCGAACCATTCCCTATATATCTCTATGACCAACTGATTGATGAATAAGCCCATACAGCACTCTGGTCAGGCCATGTAAATCCTGTCCAGGTCTTTCTCCTCCTCACAGGCGTATAACCCACCTGCAGCCTGGAGTTCTGTGTACCAGCACAGATTCACTGCAGTGAGACGAAACGCTGGGTCAAACCAGGGGAGATGCTGTTCTCTGCAGCCGCATCCTGCGGCGTGAAAACTCCCTGCTCTCAAAAAACTTCTCCCCGGAGCGAGTCGAGCGGCTCCGCCGCAGCTCCGGAGCACTTTGGGGATGCGGGGGGCCGGCAGCGGCAACGCAAGTGGAGAGCCCCACAGATCGGTGACAAGATTAAAGGAGCTGCTCTCCCAGCCCTCCCCCCAACGGGTAGCAAAATCAAAGTTAAAAATGTATCTGTGGAAGGGACTGATGAAAGATTAATAATTAATTTTGGAGCAGCGATACAGCATTTTTGAAATGTAAATTTGATGCGCAAAAGTGGCATATTATGATAAGCAGGAGCAACGAGGGAGAGGGAGTACGGGAGGGCCTGTTGCTCAGAGACAGGCTAGTAAGGAGGACTTGCAGCCGTCTTTATTTTCTCTTTTCCCTCCCACCCTCTCTTTATGCAAACTTATTATCTGAACTCAGGAGGTTTTGAAGAAGTTTAAGGGCTGCACATCTGAGGCGCAGATTCTTCAGAGCACATTTCAATCACAATTTTGCCTTGAAAGCCAAATCTCCAGTTATGTGTTGCCATCCGGTGTCTTCCCATCCTTCCTTTCCTCTGACTGCCCCTTCCACAGCTGCTCTAGCCATTCAGCTATATTTCTGAGCCTCCCCCTTTGCTTCCAATATTTGGATTTAATTTTCTGCCCCTTTCCACCCTACTTCCCTCCCCAACGTCCCTCCTCCTCTGCTCAGCTGCTTTTGAACTGCCTCCTTTTGTGTTCTTCCCAAGCACGGTGCAGGCTCTTTCTCTCTCCCTTTTCTTCCCCCAGCCCTGTTTACATGAGGGCTTTGAGAGCAGCTTCACCATGCGCTCTCATGAGAGTTGTGCAAATTGCACCAGTGCTTCAGTTGGAAGAGACACTCATCTCTGGAGCCCCATGCTGTGCAAGAGTGCATCAAGGCCAAGTAAGCCCCTTGATGCTGCCTCACGCTGTGATCCTCCTTTGCACAGTGTCATGTGTCAGGACAGTTTTCCCACAATGCATTCTTTAGTTCAGTGTCAGGGGAAAAAAAAAAAAAAGAAAAAAAAAAAAAACAAATAATCTGCTGCCGTCACAGGCAAACCCGTTACCTGCAGGGCAGGCAGTGGGGCAAGTCTTCTCGCACTGAATCACAATCCCTTGCCAAGGTTGGCCTGGGACAGGTATTTGTGAATTCTCCCCCAGGCAGTCTACCATCTGTCCCTTCAAACTTTTTGCCCTACGTGTGCTGTTATTTTACAAATAGTGGGAATTTGGGAAACTCGTTAAGGAAAAAACAAATCTCATGTTTTTATTCTCTTATATGGATTCACGTGGCATTTTTATTTATGCATATTGACAGACCTGCACTCTGCAAGTACAATTAATACCATATAAATCATTCATATCCCTGCCCTGTCATTTATGGGTATATAACATAAACTCCATATCCTTATCTTAATTAAAGTGATAGCACACAACAGATACAGCTCCCATGTGCACCTGAAAACATCACCAAACAATGCAGGCTCTCACAAGCAATAGTTTGTACATGGTTTTTATCGCAAGGCTAGGAGGACACCTGCACCAGCAGACCGTCAGATGTACAGGTTTGCAATAAGGACCAAAACAGAGGCCTGCTTGGCTCTGCGGTTCAATGGGAAGGTGCTGGCCATGGCATGCGGTTTGGTGGCAGCGGTGCAGGCCGCAGCACAATGCTTTGTATGGGGGTGTCTAGGGGGACACGCAGGCCAGCAGCAGGGGTGCTAGTGTGGTGCAGGTCATTTCTCTGATGAAATGTTGATGTTTCCCCCTTCCCTACCACTGTCTGTTCATCAGGGTGTCAGCCATCAGCCCCAGGGGCTCCCTGAGGAGCAAGCTGGTTTGGGGGAAGGAGGAGGAGCACCCTGTCAGTGCAGCTGGATGGGCAGAGGAAAGCCTTTTCCAAGAAATTATTTCTCTAGCTTTGCCTCAGAAAAGCACCGCTACTCAAGAAGAGCACTTAAGCATTTGCTTATGTTTAAGCACATGCTCAAATCCTGTTGACCTAAACAGAAATGAAGCATATGTGTTTAAATGAGCATATGTTTAAATGCATTCTTCAGACAGGAGGGATGAGGGCAATTAAGCACGTATCTATATGCAAGCTAACTATCTGTCATTTACATTTAGTTGTCGTAATGCATTTTGGACAGTGAATATTTCTGGCAAGGAATTATTTTACTAATCATTTCACAACACTTGAGAGCTTCAACAAAAAGAGAGAATTCCCTGTCCCTTTGAAATAAGGTTTTCTTCCTAAAAATAAATACATAGATAGATAAATAAAACCATGGATTTTGTAATTGCATTTTTTCTTGAGAAGGTAACAAATAGCTCTTGAATGTAATCTCCAGTCTGTGTCCACTCTGGGTCATTTCACCAAAGAGGGACATCTTGCATGGCCATGAACAGAGACAAAACTGTCATTTATGTCTTGAAATGCAGAATAAACTTTTCCCATCCATTGTTCTCTTGTATATGTGTAAGTGTTGCCGTTAGCGGGCATGATTTGATTTAGACCTTCCACACACTGCAGCTGGTTTAATGGAATGCCATAATAGTGTCACACGGTTATTCTTGAAAAACAGCTACTAAACATTGGTGTTACTTATTGTAGCAATATTTATGTGAGAATGCTGCAAATACTTGGGAAAAGGTTTTAAAGGTTGAAAGGCGAGTATAGCCATAAATTATGAGTAATGTTGCAGTTGGGAAGTGACATAAAGTTCAATGGCCTCAGCTTTCTGCACTGTGTGCTCATTGTTTTGTGTACTCATGTGACTGCGCCTCAGCCGGGCCGGGGCTGGGGCTGGTCCTTGCTCCATGGTATTTCAATGGAGGATTGTGGATATTTTTTTTTTAAAGCGATTCTCCAGTGTCTATTGTGTAACTTTCTTGTCTCTGCCACAAAAATCAGCCTGAAAGCCAACCTTAGTACGCTGAGTGACTGAAACACATAATGGTGTTCATATTAATGCTGGCTTACAATACTAGCTCACATTTTGTTGCCTGACAGTTCTGAAGGGAGAAACAGAAGGCAAAAAACGCAGTGCCAGCCAGTAAAGCCGATATATTTGTTTAAGGGGTATTTGTAGGGTCTTCAAACCACTTTCTGGAAGCCTTCCACCCAGCAAAGCGTAGAGAAGCCCAGCCCCAGCCCTGGCAGGTGGAGTAGGGCAAGCATCCCGGGACAGGGAGGGAAGGAATGAGATGGAGCTGGGACAAGGGGCCCGGGGGAAGGCCTGCCGAGCCAGGCTGGCTACTGCTGTCCCCTGCCATGCCCATCGCTATTTGATCTCCAGCTCAGCAGCAGCCTGCTGGCTTCTCGTAGGCAGTTGCCGAGGCAAAGCAATCAGCAAAGCCGGGATAACCTCGCTGCTCACAACAGCCTGAGGCATCTTTTGCCTGTATCTGGGCTAGCACAAGGGAAGCCTGGAATAGATAAGGTCTTGAATGGCAAGATCTCTCCAAAGGGTCCCCAGACACAGTGAGCCACGCTCCTACCAACACCCTCCTCAGGCAGCAGAGGGCTTTGCGGTTTATGTAGATTAGACTCATCCCTTTATAAAGCTCATCTTCAAGTGAAATTGCCATTTTTCCGTGTGTTGTGGCATGCAGATGGGCCACCGGTCTCCCCCCAAAACCTGTGAACCTGCTCTAGGGGGCAAAGGGAGGGGGCAGTTGGCACCACACCAATGGCTTTGCTTTGTGCCCAAAGTGTCCCAGTGCTGAATGTGAACACACCTCTGCAGTGTGGAGAATGTCATTAGGGGTGGTTAGGCTCCCATCTGTAAAGCCCTTAAAGACCATAGCTGCACTCCTCTGTGCCATACTACATCCCCATGCTACCTGCTGTCCTGTGTCCCCACCACCTAGCACCTGTTCCTGGCCAGCTCCAGCCAGAACAGGAGGTGCTCACCGTTCAGCCAGCAGTTACCTCACTGTAGGATCACACTGGGACTCAAGGCACTGTTATGGGAATACCGCTGGTCCTGCAAGTATAGCAAGATTTCCAGAAGTGTCCATATCTTTCAGGTGGCCCCATTCTTCCTTCATTTTTCATCTGCTGCTGGAGTAAGGCTTGCCAGTCTCTGCACCCTGCAGCCTCAGCAGTCCGCTAGTGAGGCTCCCTCTTACCAGGACCACACCGGTAATGTCTTGTCAGGTCCCTGACAGAGAGCCCAGTCACCAAAACCTCAGAAATCATCCCTGAGCAAGTGGGATTGTCTTCTCCTTCCCCCTTTGGCTGGAGAAGCTCGTGTTCAGTGAAAGAGGAGGAAAACCTACCAAAGGCTGGACAACCTTGGGTGCTGGGGATCCCTCCACCACGGTACAAGCCCCTCACCTTGCCAAGGACAAGGGCAGTTTGGGGGTGGAGCACTTTGCCACAGGGACTTACAGCTTCCATCCGTGTCCTCTCCTTCCATGGTATCAGGAGTTTTATGCAGGCACATGTGGATACAGCTGCGTGCATTTGTGGAGTGCTTACAGCACACACCGCTTCTCCTGCACTTATAAAATATCTGTAACATTATTTTTTCTCTGATTTAAACAGGTTGGTTAATAAATGAGCCAGACGGTAGCAACAATCCTTTCTGCCAGGGCAGGAGGAATGGGAAGTTGTACAGATAAGCTTTTAGCAAAGTTGCAAAATGTCAGTAGCACATAAAACCTAAAGTTACCATAAGCCTATAAAAACTGTGCTAAGTGTACAAGTAAAATCACAGTAATCCTATAATCACATAAAACCTATAATAAATTGCTGTTGTGCAGTAAAAGCTGATTAAAAATCAATTAAAACAGTTCAAGCTAAGGTGTCACCTTAATGCATCACATGGTGTTTACTCTACCCTGACCTGCAAGGAGTTCCTCATTTTCCTTACCTCTCCATACACAGGCATGGCAAGGAAAGGAAACAACTTCTGCTTACCTGTGCCAGACCTGCCAGTCAATAACTTATGGTGTCCATAGCCAAATAAAATAACAAATAAACAGAGAAAAACACTCTGCCTGGACCTAGGAAACGTGCAGGGCACACTGTGCAGAGCACAGATGTGACACTGGCCATGTGAGATGGCTGCCAACACCACCACCTGCTTTCGGTGCCCTCTTCTCCATAAAACCGCTAGCCCACACAGCCCAGTCTTCTTCCTGGTGGCAGGGGGGCACCTGAAACCCTGCTAGTAAGCAATTTCTGAGTCCCAGATATGAAGGCAAGGGCCAATATCCATTTCTTCAGCCACCCATTGCAGTGACAGAGTCAGGGCAAGCTCTGCTCACCGTGCAGTGCCACAAAAGCCCCTTTCCTATCTGCAGATCTAGGGGTCCCTGTTCCAGATCTGTGTGACAATACAAATTAACCTCACTATATCATTTTCTCTCTCCCCACCAAGAAGCAGCAGCCACAGTATTTTATCGTGTCAGCCCAAGTCTGCCGTAAATCAATCACCTATGTCCTGCTGCCATCTGCATCTCAGGAAAGGCTCCCCATGTGCCACCCAGAGGGATGCTCCACTATGTAAAAGCTCCTTCACTGTGTCAACATCTCTCCCTTAAAAAAGAAATGGCTCCCACAAGATTTTCACCCCCTGCCCAGTCATGACACTGGACATCAGTGAGAAGACAAGTTTGTGATGCTCACTCTGTGCACAGACCTGTGGTGGGGCTCTCGGGGCATCCTTGCCTGGTCTCCCCATGCCAAGCACCCTCAGAGACAAGTGCTCTCACAGCCTCAGTGTATCCTTCAGCTGCATGAAACACAGACTCACCTGGTGTGATCCCCACTGCTCCTGTTAGAAACATGTCATAAAGCAGCAACTGGTTTGTGCTTGGAGGCCCCGTGAGACGTGGTGCCATGTGATGTTGGTGACCAGTAATAAGCTGCCTGTCTTTTCATTTCTGATAGCTTTGTTTGCATGTAGCCCCACCAGGAAAAATAAATTAAAAAAAATAAAAGTGGTCTAAATTCACCAAATAAACTTTTCTTTCCAGATCCTTTATTCTGTCCTTCCTGCAGTGAGGAGGATATTCAGACAGAGAAGTGAACAGGAAATCCGTTCCAGATTTCAGAGTTTTGGGGCAAGAAATATCTTTTCAAAAGATGTTTAACTAAGAATGTCTTGGTAACGATAAATGTGGATTTTGAGAAAGTCTGTTCAGCATTTCTAAAGCAAAATGCAGTTTGCAAATCAACTTTGAAATTGACGTTCTGAAAAATCTCTGTGACTTAGTTACTGGTCTGATATCTGGCTCTTCAGGAAACTCTGCTGCACATACATTGTTGACAGCAATGCTCTGTGTTAAATATCATTCTGTTGAGAGAACTAGTTTGGTATGCCTTGTCTGGAGAGGGAGAAACAGGGGAAGAAGGCAAGGCTAGCAAGGAAATATATTTTAGGAATTATTCTGTTATTAATTATTCTAACTTTTATTTTAATCTTTAGCTTTAAATTGGCTTTAAAATGCTATGTAATCAATTTATTTCTGAGTTTTAAGCCATACAGAAAGTTATCAAAGGTATTGATTTTAAAAGAAATTGCAGGTAATTCAGTTGCATAAGGTTGAGACAGAAAAATCCAAATGTCAAGTACAGTTAAAGAAAGATCAAGAAGATGTAAAGCTGTGGGATTTTGTCTTCAAAGCCATGATCTTTTAGACAGACAATTAAAGGAATGTCTGAAAATAATGGTTTGGGATGGTTTTGGAGGCATCCAAAGAAATACCATTAGCAGCTGGCAAACTGTAAAGCCACTATTAAAAATAACCTTGAACTTGGTATGATTTTCATGGAAGATCTGTCCTCAAAAAAGTACTACAGATCTGGCCAGAAAAGCTGAAAAATCCTTCTTGTCTGCTTCACTGGGTGTCTACAGGATAACAGCATGCTCTGCCTCAGTGAAAGTTAAAAGAGTGATGTCCATAGGGCAAACAGGCATCGAGTTATCTACAAACTCATTGCTTCCAAACCTTTAGGGAGACAAAATCCTTTTGACTTTATTGAATGTGCATTTCTGCCTAATCTCCCACCAGCCTTTTCTTAGCATTACCGGTGGCTGCAGAATTGACTCTGGGCTCGAGCTGAGCTCTCCCCTTGCAGCAAGTTGTGACTTGTGGAAACAAGATGAAACAGCACTTCAGGTACCTGTGTGAACAAAGTGGACATCAGTGCACTGCACCAGAGCATCCTCAAGCCACATGGCATCCAAAACTAATTATTGCCAATCATAATATGCATTTACAGGGTCAGAAGTTAAATTATTTCTATCTCATCATCATTACATTGCAGTCTTCATAACCAATTAGAGCCTCAGAAAAAAAACGGGGTTGGGTTTTTTTTTTGCCTTAAAAAGTAATACTTAGGCTTTACTTCAGCAAGCCATCTGAGTTTATTCTTAGCTTTAATTTCAGACCATTCTGCAAGGAACATCACTACAGCTTAACAGCTATGGTGTAATTAAGAAACACATTGGGGACAAGATTCAGACTGCCAGTTTCACTTAGGAAAACTGTAGGCTTGTTACTCTGAGGGAAAAATTAGGAATATTGAAGGAGAGGTTCCTTCTGCCAAGCTTTAATTGTCTAAGCATACTCAGTGCATGGCAAGAAGCAGACAGCTCCAGAGAGGAATCCATGTCACTTAGAGATTCAACTTGGATGAAATAATCAGGGGATCCAAAATCACACTGCCTTGTCTTTAGTGATGCAGAAATGTATGTATCTGAAGAAATCAAATCTTCAGAATCCCTCTCTCCTCTTTTTCTGGTTTATTTCCTCCTCAACTTGTCCACTGGCTTGAAGAGACATTCTGCTGCAAAGCAGGTTCTTTCAGTCCGCTCTCCTCCCGCTCAACACCTCCTCCTTCAGACCATGGTGCCCTGCTGTCCGTGGGGGGAATGGAAGATGCTCAGTCAGTCTTCCACCTGTGTTTCCCAGCAGCTGCAGAGAAACCCTTTCTTCTATAACCTGCATGTCCTTTAATTGTGTGACCTTCTGATCAGCCTCACCAGACAAAGCTGATCTGTATGTATCTCACCTTTCTGGACTAGATAGGAAAAATGGGTTTGTTTTAGGCAGAAGCGGTCTCTTTGTCCTTGTGAGCTGCATTTGAATGCCCCATCAGCAGAAGTTGACAAGATCCTACCGCTAACCTTTCTCAGGTGCAAGAGCTTCTCCTGGCCTTTCCTCAGCTTCCTTCTCAGTAAAGAAGGGGAAAATACCACATAATTCATCCACGTTCCACCTTAAAAATGGGTTTCATTGGATAATCCCCAGTGTCAGAAATATTAAGCTGTCCATATGCAGAATTCCCAGGAGTGCACGGTACACCAGTTAAAACGCATGAAATATTTCTCCCAATGTTTTTTTGTATGCACCTCTTCATTCCTGGGCATGAAAGTCAATAGCTGAGATACTTGCTTAACCACTTTTTTTGGATGTTAGAATGAAAACCTAGAAGTTCAGTCCTACTAATTTTTCAAATGCCTGCTGAGCTACATGGCAAAATAATGTCTGTAGTTAGGCCAATTCAAAATATAACATAACTTATATTTTTGTAAAACATGCTTACATTTATTAGTTAGTATATGAATGCTAGAGTCTTCCCCCAGAAGTTTCCAAACTTTGAAGCAGGTAAGGAATAATGCAGCTCTCCTTTCTATTGTTTTTTTTCTTCCTAGCCCTGCACCCCAACCACATATGAAATATGAAATTTAACATCTTCTGAGCATTCTCTGGTTTTTGGCCCATCACAGTTACAGGAACACCTGCTCTGGATGACTCTGTGTTCATCCACCATGGGCAGGGCTCCATATTTCTCACTAGTCAGCGCTGGTTGCAAATCAGGGGCAGTCAAAAACATGTGAGGCACCAAGGCAAGTTTGGGGAAGGGTTTATACAACCTACAGGCTTTATATCCATTCTATTACTTCCTAAGATATGGCTCTGTGCTTTTCGTTGTCTATTTTACATTTTGGAAGTCTATAACATTCTCTAGACTTCATTGCTGTATTAAAACCACAGTTGCATAAGCCCAGTAATGGCTCTCAGGCTCCTTAAATACTGTTCCCCATCTTTCAGGTGTATCCTATTTGCAAAAAGGAGACTGTGGGCACAAACCAGGTGCACCTGAAGTTATACAATCTCCAGGGAGCTAAAGATGCATTTATTTGTGTGGTCCCACCTCCCTGGTCTTCCTTTGCTGCTCAGCAATACCCAGCAAGATACAGCAGGAGCAGGTTCCTTTGCTGTGCCCCTCGCTTTTCACTGCTTCGAGTGCTGCTCACCGCAGGTACGAGGTTATCCCAGCCTGTCATTGCTATGCTTTAAATCGTGCTGATGCCTTTTTCTTCTACTGGCTCCCTGCCAAAAGAGCAAAGCTGCATGCTGTGCTGGGTACTGACACTGTAATAGTCACGTATGCAAGCAAAACACTTTCTCTTTTCTCCCTATTTTGATATCCCATTACTGGTGTGGGGGGGTAAACAGCCTTGCCGAGTTTACATGGGGATTAGCGACAGCCATGGATCTCAGCAGCAGGCAGTTTCCAGGCAGTATTCCTGTGCGAGGGATGTCTGTCTTTCCAGGAGCTTGTCTGTCACACATCTGTGGCTGAAATGCCACAGAGAAACAAGGCAGTAGGTTCTGGTCAAAACCCAGTCCCTTCAGTCACAACTATCATACCTTTTTTTCTTCTTTTCTTTTCTTTTTTAATAAAATTCAAACTAACACATTCAGTCTTCATCCATTTGCTGCTGTTTCAGCTTCACTATGCTGTGGTCTTCAGTGAAACTTGGCTTTGCTTCCTGGACCTAGGTGAAGCTGGTCCACTCTGAAGCCAGTTATCTCTGTAAGAAAAGATTCAATACAAAATCTCTGCCTTTGGCTTTTCTCAGCACTTGCCCTTTCACTTACAAAGCTTGTTTATGGTGCAAACGATTTACAGAAGTCTGACAGCAGTTCAACAAGGTGAAAAGCAAAAGGCAGAAGAACTCCACGTTTTCGTCATGTCACAAACATGATAGAACAACAAAAACAATTCCATTTTCTGCTTTCTCCTTTCAGTAGTGATAAAGTCAGATCTCTGAGGAGGTATTACTGTGAAACTAACACTTAAATATGTGCCTTTGAGGCTTTTTTCCATTGTTTTCCCTTTAAAATGAAGTTTAAAAATGCATTGGGGATTCAGCAATATCTATAATTCTGTCTGTAGATTTCTGCCTCTCTACGATTTGCTCTTTTGTGTCTTTTAGTCCAAGTCTATTTCTCCCGCAAGCAGGTGCAGCTCTCTCATCTTCCACGAAGCTGCACCTCTACAGCCAGATATGCCAGCCCATTCCCAACATTTTGGGAATGCATCCCCTGCACTCACCTCCTTCCTTGTGTACCCACAGCTCAGCACCAGGGCCTCTTCCTCTGGCAGTTTTCTGTGAAAGGAGGTGACCATAAGGTGAGCCCCATCACCATACATCAGCACCAAATCTCCTCAGCTCCCACACGGTTCATGTTGACTGGTACCACCAGGTGCCTGACACAACGGTGTCCCACCACCATGGGGGGAAGAAAGCATCTCAGTATTCCTGAATAAGTTTCCTGCAGGTCTGGTAACACCTGCTTGTCAAACAGAAACAGCTGAAGAGAAAGCAGTGTCAAGCCCAGCCAATACAGTGGGATATCCGCAGCAGGAGGAACAATTTTTTGGATTACCCTGAATACAAACTTTACCCCAATGCCCTAAAGCTCAGCAGTAATTTTGTCCAGAATATGCTAGTGGAAGAGGAAGAAGGAGGGGAAGTGGAAGGGGTATAACAAAGACTGGGCTTTTGCCAACAGGGGGAAGCAGGTACAAACCGTTCTTCTGGACCATTTTGACCCAAAATGACCTCTTGTAAATCTGTATGCCTAATCCCATCTGAGGGACACAAATGTGTCTCCAGATAAGACCTGAATATACCTCTGAGAAGATACAGATCTGTGACCTAGGTTTAAATTAAAAGTATATACAACAGGACTGATTAAAATCACTAAGGTGCACTTTCAGCATTGGTCCACAAAGACCAAACCTTGGACTCCACTCATACTTATTCCTCTACTTCATATCAAAGCTATACATCAATGGGTACCCATCAAACAAAACCCAAAAAGTATGTTTGGTATGACTGGCTGTTAGCTGGCATCCCACTCTGTTTATCACCGGAGTCTACTAAGGACTTCCGTATGAACAAAGGAGCAAGCCAAGTTTTTGCAGGAACTGTGGAGCTGCTACAGCAGATTCATAAAAGATTAGCTGACAAAGACAACAGAGTACACCAGAGAGGAATACATTTCCGACCATGTCCTCTTTGCTAAACCTTCTTCTTCCCCAGGAAGGGATAAAGGAGATTTTAAAAGATATCCAAAAAAGATATCTTAAAGTTGATTTACATTTGCAAAGGCATACACTGTCTTTCTCTTGTGTGGGTTAATGATCTTAAATTGTTCTGAAGCTAGATTAATGTCTATAATCTCTTGGTCCAAATGTTATTGTGAGTTATTGATCACAAGCCAAACAAGGACAGCTCCACACAGGATCTAGTCTGAGGATGGTCTTCTGATTTCAGGAGGTACGGCATGCTTAAGTGGGCTTGAGATATTAGAAATTGCCCCAGAAAATGTCCCTTGCCATGCAAATCTTTGAATTCCTTTGGAGTAAAAGGAAACATTTATAAAATGTGGGCAGGCAGATTAATTGATCAAATTATTCTGCTTCCTGTCTCTACTACGGGTTTGCTGGAGGATTTGGACAAAACCCTTCACCAATACTCAGTGCTCCCCCCTCCAAAATGAGGCAAATAGGACTTGTCATCTGCAGAGATCTGTTTTAAGACAGGTAAGTGAGGGTAATTCACATAATGTGCTGAAATCCCCAAGGTACAAGGTTGGAAAAGTATTACTGGCTGCCACTGACTTCTTATTCCTGCTCAAAGAAATAGGAGGGCCACATTTTCAAAGGAACCTCAATTCATTTTTCTCTTTGAACAAACTCGGGGCACCTCTCATTCATGTGGCTTTCCTCACTTGGATTCTGTGGGTTTTTTGTTTTTGTTTTTGTTTCTGTTTTTTCCTTGGTGAAATCAAGAGCCTTGCAAATAGATTTGCATTTCACAGCTGCGGCTCACCCCCTTGCAGCAGCTGCATGCCAGCATGGGGGTGGCAGGGAAGCACAGGCGGGGGGCTGCTGCTCCGCACCCCACTGTGCCCGGCCAGGAGAAAGGGTTTGCTTTTCTCCCTTTTTCTCCTGCCTGAGGAATCCCGGGGGCGGGCTGGGAAAGGAATCCTGGTCACTGCTGGAACGTGGAGGGGGACGGGGGACAGCGCTCATTCATTCACCACCCTCTTGGCAGAGGAAGCTTTTGCTTGTTACTTAACCCGTTGAGCCACATGCTCTTTCTTTGCCTGGATTTCTTGTTCCCTGGTCCTGGTGTCATCTGGAAGCAATATGACATCAAAATTGCAACTGGAACGCTCTCTTCTACACCAGGCTCATGCATCCCGACTCCTCCAGCTTGTATCCTTTGTGTCCCTGCAGATTGGTGCTGCATAGCCAGGAAATGCTCATTACAATTCACATGGATGACGCCCCGTGTAAAACAGGACTCAAAGCATTTAGCATAACTCCCAGTGTAACTCCAGCATCAACCCAGCTGACCTGTCAGTGATATCTAGCAACACTCCTGCCTTAGAGATCTGCAGCATCAGTAGGAATTTCTGAATCTGGCTGCTTAAGAAAATAATAAGGCTTGCACGGTCATGCTGGCTTTGCACATATTGGTGCACACGTGTATGCATGCGTGTATGAAAGAGAGACAGACATGTTATCTCCCCTCAACCCCACCTTTCTTCTGAACTCATTAGCAATTTCAGATGAACCCAGTAGAAATTCTCAATGTCCAAAGCCATCCTAATTCCTAAATGTTTCTAACAAAAGAGAGGCAAATGGTGGAGACAGACCTTACCAGTGCCCTAGCTGGGCAGGCAGCTATGGGGTGCACAGCCACCCCAGAGGGAAGACTGCCCCAGCCCCTGCAAAAACTCTGCTCATTGCTCAAGCCCTAGCAGACACAGCGGGTCCAGCCAGGAGACACAGAGCAATAGAAAATCAATTTTTGCAAATCTCAGAGCTCACAGAGCAACTAATTAGCTTTGCTTGCATTAAGTACCTTTTCTGAAAACCAGAAGTGAAAAAAAAAAAAGGTGTAAAACCACTTGCTTTGAGGTTGACTGCATCTTGGTACACCTGTTTCAGGACAAATTGGAGCTTTTCTGATTCTATCTGTATCATTCCCACATTAATTGATTTTTATTGGCAAGACATCAGATTTCTCCCTATCTTGCTATTTTTCCTTAAATCAAAACTCCATCCAATCATTTTGCTTTAAATAAAATGCAATCACAAGTTAGTAGAATTGATTTGTGGATAAGATTGCTAGACAGGGGGAAAGGTGTGGCAATATTTTCCTATGAATCAATTTCTTAGGCAAAATAAAAAAACAATTAAGCAACTAAATCTCTAAACAAAATTTGAAGTCTGGTGTAATTTCTACAGCAGCTGTAAAGTGGCAAGATAGCAATAAGTGATAAAACCTTATATAGCTGCCAAAGTGAATAAATTGTATAGGTGAATATCTTATAGAATGCTGGAGAACCAAGGAACGTGTGCAGAAAGCAGACTTGTGACCTCTCCAGATGTTTTAATACTAACAACGCCTTGCTCCTCCACTGTTTTTGTCGTGTTTGTTTTTTTTCCTATTTTGCAACAGAAAATCCAGCAATAACTTTTTAATGTGATATTTATAGATGCTCTCTTCCTGCACCAGTGGTGGCATGGAAAGGTTGCAACATGAAAAGATCTTGGTTAAGGGAATATTTCAGCTGTTATCTGTGCATTGCCCTCTTCTGATAGCTGCTAGTTTAAGCTTCACAGGTTATCTGACTCAGAATCAGTATGTTATCCTTTTCACTACTTATACCAGCACGTGATCTTATCTGAGCTGCCATTTATACCATCATCAATATCAGCAGCGAACTTGATCCACTGTGCTTACTATGGCTCCTGTCTCTTACGGCTCTGAGACTAACATGTTTCTACCAAAATCTTTGTAGAAGTCTTGGTTTCATTATGGATTTGCTGACATCAAAGTCATAGCCAGGATCTTCAGCGACAAGTATGCATTTGGGGATCTAATAGCTGAGAAGTGATGTACAAGATCTCAGTAAGAGTAATACATTGTGCTATCTATCAGTAATCAGATTATTAACCAAATTACCAGAAAGTATGAATTGACTGAATGCTGTGGAATCACTGCAATGGTTGCCACTGCAGCAAACATGAAATCTGGTCCTATGCCTTTCTGTTCTCTACTATCTTTAAACTTTAATTCAAAACTAATAATTGTATAAATCATGATTTTGTTTAAGAGATGTTTGAACTCCTCCATTCTACTGATAAATTGTTAAATTGGATTTATGCACCAAGAAATGTCAAGGAAAGTACTGATTAATGTGACTTCTAGACCAGAAAGGATTTTGATATATTTTCCTTTGACAATCTTAGTGGAAGAAGCTAAGGTATATGTCAAAATGCATCTTTTGCTTTCTTCCATGCTTACTAATTGTTGATAGCAGTATACATTGCCCCAGCAGCTGCTCTGACCCATAGGACAGGCACAGCTGTTCCTGCTGCCCATGGGGCCCCAGTGCTAGGAAGAGTCAATCCCAGGGAAGGGATGAGGAAGCCCCTCAGAAGCAGTGGCTGCTGCCACTTCTCCTCCTTCCAGGTTCCAGGAAAGGCCAAACTTCCTCCACAGAGCTTTTCCTGTTCCTGAAATTTGGCATTTGACTTCCCACCCAACAGCAAAAACACTCTGACCTCAGACTTTCTGCACTGTCCTCCCCAGGCAAGGAGCAGTGGGGAGGTGGGATGAGCTGTGGCCAGTATCACATACCCCAAGCCTAGCTCAGATAGGGTAGGTGGCATTTATTTGCATCATGACCTGCAACTGAGGTGACTGGATGCCGTTATGACAAAATGCCTGAGAAATGACTTCGAGCTTCTGCCCTCCTATGGAGTTTCTATTCACATTTGTTTTCCTCTACACCTCAGCCCGGTCATATCCTAGTCACATTTAGTCTTCATTTGCATATCTGAGGAACTCACAGAGCAGATAATCTTCTTTTTTCTCCCTCACTGGAAGCCTAAATTCTTCCTCCAGGCCTTTGCCTCCAGGCACTTCGTACCAGAAAAGCACTTAGTAGAGTTGGTTAGGTAAGGGTCAGTAATTTGGGGCTGTGAATCAGACGCGCATCATACACTCCAGTTCTTGTTGTATGCATTATACACAGCCACGAGGTAGCTTTCATACACATCACTAGGAACCCATGCCTTGATTACGATGCTGTTGTGTGTTGGTTGTGATGGGCAGCAGAGAAGTCAGTGGAGCCCAAGCCCTGAGAGCAGCACAACCCCAGGAGCAGAGCAGTTGGAGCCCACCAGCAGCTGGATACTGCAGCAAAAGTGGGTGGGTAGGTAGAAAGAGGCAATACATTGACTCAGCCCACTGACTGGACCGCAGCTGCTGATGGCAAGGTCCCATAATATAAAATAATAATAAAGCAAGAGCCAGAAATCAAATAGCTTAGTAAAACTGAAAATGTTAAAAGGAAAATCTGAGCCAGAAAGATTCTTTACAAGAGGGAAGTGAAGCTTATATAAGGCCAGCAGAAAAAAAAAAAAAAAAAAAAAAAAAAAAAAAAAGTGGATGGCAGAAATATGGAAGGATGAGAGGAGACTTGAAAAATATTCAACAAAATCCGTAAAAAGAAAAAGAAAAAAAAAACTTAACTTGCTTAAGCCGAAAAGAAATGTGAATCTGAGACAGAATCACTACATGGATAACACAGCATCCCTTGGTGAGGAGGAAAACTAAGTATTGTTATACAAATGTTAGGGAGCTACATTATTCAACCTATTTTTTTCTATACTCAGGCAGCTTTTTTCAATCCCATAAATAAATTCAGACTTCCAAAATTGTTTCCTGTGCATGGGAGCTGCAGGAAGATCACAATGGCATGGCCAGCAGCTAAACACCCACTTGGTGTGTGGTCCACCTCTCCACACCACCACATTCCCATCAGGTCTGCAGGTGTAATAGTGACCCTAAATTATTTCTGACATGTTATTAATTTGCTTGCTACTAAATTCAAATGATAATGCCTGTACTGGCTCTGTGTTGCTTTGCTGACGGTTTATTTCTTGTATTGTATTTATGGGTTGGTCAGTGGAATTGTACTAATTTAACTTCTCTCTGGTGCAGGGAAAGGCACCAGGCACTGTGCAAATCAGTGGTAATGCAGTCTTTGATGTTAGTGGCTCAGTATTCCACCTTCATGGGATACTCAGACTTCTGTGTTTCCAGAACTGAATACGGGAAAATAAAACGAAATGACAATTTTGTTCTATATAGTATAATAGGATGTCAGTGCATCCAAACTATTTGACATTGTCACTTTAAGAAGGCAAAAGACTAGCTAGCCTTCAAGTCCTATTAAGTTGTTTCAAATTGATCAAGAGCTCTTTTCGTTACACAGCAAAACTCCTTTCTGAAACTTCTGCAGAAAATTTCGCTGTCTTCTTCTGTCACCTTTTAATTATTTGTATATCCCATCTCTCTTCTCTGGTCATCTCTGGTCATACCCTACAGCCTGATCCTGCACAAATCTAGGCGGACGTAATTTGATGTGCTGGAGTCACTCCACTGACATTCTCAGAGCTAAGGGGAGTAAATTAAGTCCATGTAGAAGCATTGTATGATTAAGACCCAAAATACCCCTAAGCACAATCAATGTCTCTGTGAGTGTTGGGTCCTTTTATTTCAACATGAATAATCCTACAGCTTATTTGTAATTTTGCTTTATCTGTTTTGAATTGTGCTGCTATTATTCAGTTACCGTAAATAAGTTACCATTGTCTCCCAATCATCTTCAATTATCACCTTCTCTTTCACCTCCCATTCCTAAGACCTTGGCAAAGGATATCAGGGGGGATGAAGGGGAAGATGATCATGTGTCTGACCATCTAGTCACAAAAAATTTCCCTAAAGTCCAGTTTGATTTCCATAATACTGAGGCTGCATTGTTTTGAATTTTTAATTATTTATTACAGTCATCAGAGTGTGGCAATGTGGCTGACCTATTGCTTTTTAATTATTTTGGTTGCTTTTGATACTATTAACCATGACATTTTGCTGATCCAGCTACATTCGTCTTTTAGTTTTGGCCCTGAGATCATTCAATGTCTGTGTCCAACTCTGTCAACAGAAAGTCGGCTTCTTCTTAAGACTTCTTCTGTCCAGTGGTATCTGTTGGAAAAGACAATTTAGTACTCCCCTCCAACTTGTAGGTAGGAATTTGGGTTAGATCCTTGTCTCTCTCCCGGTGCTGCATAGATTTCTGGCTCCGATAAAGCAGTAATATTCTAGGTCTTTTTTAATCTTGCTTCTATGTAAGATGGAACAAGTAATAATTTCAATAAAGGAACATCAGCAAGACAGGTATTTATTAGCAGTCCCATGCTTAGTACAAAATCCCATTATCTTTCCTCCACTTTGGAGGAGGAGAGTTTTTGAAAGCAGGCAGGTTCCCCCATTCCTCCTGGAGGGCTAGATGCCCACCACTTTTTGCTGTCTGTCAATATTTGAGGCATGGGTTGCACTCATGTTCTGCCTGGATTCAAGACTGTTATTAGCCCTTTCTACAGGCACCTGTTAAATTCAATACCCTTTACATGGGACTTTATTATCCAAGAAGGAAAAAAAAAAATAAAAAATAAGAAAATTAAAAAAGAGCTGGGACAAACTGGGCTGTGCTAACGTGGTAGGAAACTGTTAAAATTGACAGTTCTTTCCATACCCGCCCACTGAAAACCAAAGCCAGAACATGATGCTTCCCACTGGCCTCACGCTCTGCCCCTGGGACTGCATTGCTGAGACTGAGCTCTCGAGGTGTCTCCTCCTCTGTGGTTCACACAGAACCTCTCTCAAAGTCTCCACCTTCTCCTTTATGCTCCCCAAACATGTCCCGAGAGCTGATGCTTCCTCAGTTAGCCATACAGGATGTAGAAACATTGCATACTGGGTTGTAATGAACTGCAAAGCAGGGGGACCCCTCACCTTCACTGTGTGCCATCTTTCCTTTTCTGTCATTTCCAGAGAAAAACAAGTCACACAGGTGAAAAGTCCAGACTAGGTTTAAATCAAGTGTCACTGTGTGTTCATTTAAACTTTCTCCTTTCAGTTTGCATGGCCTCACAATCTCAGAAAAGAAATTCTGAAGGAAAAATTTGAAAGAGGGAAAGGAGAAGGCCTTGTGGATCATATAGGGAGCCCCAGAAAACACAGATCTCCACAAGGTCTTTGGGTTAGGACCTATTTAAGGACTTATTTAAGGACTTATTTTAAGGACTTATTTAACCAGAAAGCAATGCTTCTCCTCAAGTAACCATAGATAATCATGCCCTAAAAGTGTGTATTTTTTCTGCCAGAAAACAGACAAAACCAGCTCAGAAGAAAATGCATACACTGCAAACATCTAAAGGGGAGATGACAAGCAGTGTTAATGCCCGCTCTTGAGACATGTTTCTGAGAAGCAATATCTGGGGCAGAAAGCAGTTCTTGGGGGAAAGAAACATTCCTTGATTGTCTTTTCCTGTTATCAGGCAGAAGCCCTTCTGCCACGGATGTGGCCAAGTTCATCCCTGGTAGAGTAAGGTTAGCACAGTGCAATGGATATATTCACTCTGGACTGTCCTGCTCCACTCTTCTCTAAATTTGCCTGATAGAGTGAATATGAACTAACCCTTTTGCCATGCTCTGCAAACTATTAATTAGTATCTTTTAAAGTCATTTAAAAAGTAATGTTCAAACTGTTTTTTGTTATTGGTTGGTTGGTTGGTTGATTTGTTTTTTTGTTTGTTTGTTTGTTTGTTTTTAATCTGATGGAGCCTTCTGATTTATTCTTTTTTTTTTTTTTTTTTTTTTTTTAAGAACTGCCATTTAGCCTTATGAAGCACCCACTTCAAAGCTAAACACCTGAACAATTCTCTAGAACTGCCCCAATTTCTCCCTTCCCCTACAGACACTGCCTTAAACCTGTCTGGACCATGGGTTCATGTCACATAGAAACGCTGGCAGGAGATAAGCAGCTTCTCTGGAAAAAAAAAAAAATGCTGCTGAGTTGTTTTAAACATTGGCAATATTAATGGCTGTGTTATGTTTGAAAACTGATTGCTTTAAGAAAATAGATAGAGGATGATGTGAGCAGAGCACTTGGCTGCTGAGGCCTCCCTTTGAGCAAGTGAGGGGGTCACCTGCATCTGAAGCTGTTTTTTTGGAGCTCCTTACACTGGGAGTACAACAGAATGTAGACTTTGAATTTTCTGACTCCTGAATATTTTTCCATGTTTTATTACCATTGCATTTCAGAACTCCAAATGCTTGTTCTCCTCTTTGTGGTAAGTATGAATACTAATACAGAATACTTCGGAGGGGAAGAAAAAGAAACATTTCAACACAGCTCTATCACCATTTTCGCCACCCTCCAAGTGTCTGACATTCTGCTGAAGAAAGCACATTGAAATGAACCCTTAAACTCAACAACTGTTGAAGAAAAGCAAGACATTAATGATGTCTGACGTGGTTAGAGCAACAATATCACTATCTGCAGCAAAGAATTAGTGAGGTATTGGATGAATCATTATGAAGTGTGTGTTTTGAGCCATTTCCCATTCTTATCTGGTGATTGCTGATAAAACATCAGCATCCGTGATTACCAGAGAAATCTTTACTTGCAACACCACCTCTACACTACAGAATACCATTATTATTCAATATGATTTAAAATTTGATGAGTAGTCAAGTGTAGAAAACAGGAATGCATTATATCCCACTTGGCTAAAAAGCACAAAATACCAAATTTTGCCTGATAAATGAAGCATGTTCTAATCTAACAGGATCAAGACGTAGCCTGCTCCAAATGAAAAGCTACTGCGTGTTTTATCACTACATAGTGAACTCCAACCTGTTTCACTGGTTTCATCCCCAGTCCCCGAATAGAATCACATGGACCTTAGTACATGGACAGATGTCGGTATGTAGTTCCAAGAACATTTTATGTCTTTTATCCTGTTATCTAACATAAACTTGTATTAAATATGTCAATCTTTCAAAAAGGCATTGGTTCCCTTTTTTGGCTTGCTTTGTCTTTAATAAAAGCTCCTGCACTAAAGCAGGGAAGTGCCTATGGAAATTATAACCTATAAAATATGATTACCAGACAACCTAGTATTGTAGAACACTTATCAGATATCCATAAAAAAAAAAAAAAAAAAAAAAAAAAAGGAGCAGTGTTAACAAAAACACCAAGGCAGAAAAGCTCAGAAGGAAAGAAATGGCAAGAAACTGTTCTGTGCTTTGCTGTCATTACCAGCTCTAAAACAGTTTGCCCATTCAGGGCTTACAAGAAATGTGTAGCACTTGACCCACATAGTTCTTTCCTCAAATCTGTGTGCGCTTACCTGGCATTTTTCTAAATCAGTTTTAAAGTAGAGGTATTTATAAATCTTATTACATCTACTTCTAGAAGGTTAGGGCAGCACACAAATTTTCAGATTGTTAGTGATGAGTCCCTTTTATTACCGAGATTTCCAAACTATGAAAAGATATGACTGAATACTAAAAGTATGCTAAAGTCTTGCCAGATTTGTACGATCATTCTTTTACTTTTGGACTGTACTCTTCTAAAATTGCTTTCTGCGCTAGTTCTTTTTAGATTGTGAACAAACAAATTCCCTCGAAAACAATGAAATGGGAATCTGCATAACAGCCAAATGTTAGTTGTTAATATTAATACAGAGGAAGAAAGACAAAGCTATCGAAGATGCTACTGCTAGGTTCCTTGCAGGTGCATTGGCTCACAGGAATTCATGGAAGATGCAAATTCATAACTGTTCCAGTTCTGCTAAAAATACAAAGGTTTTATTAAACACCAGGAAAAAACGCAGTCCCAATAAAGCCCTTGGGAATTTTTCCATTGGCTGCACTGCGCCAGGACTTCAAATGGGTATTTAACCTGGCGAAGAAATGAGTAGAGATGATTGCAGGATTTCCTTCTGTTTGAACGTTCTCATTAGATGAGGCCTCAGTGACCTCTGGGTTGATGGGTTGTTCCAATGTTTAATTGCTTTGACCTTCAGGGAGTTTCTTTTCATGTCCAACATAACCTTAGGTTTTTTTTGTTTAATGTGACAAATTACTTCATAAAACCAGCCCTGGATATTTTCATTAATTCTGGACAAATTGTGTTACACATAAAAGATGTCTTTTTCACAGATGCTGTAGCCATGCCAAATGGTCTCATAATTATTCCTTTTTACCTACTTTGGTATATATTGGTGCATATTTAGAATAATTGCTGAGCTTTATAAGAATATATAAATAATGGTATGATTTTAAGAAGAATTCTAAAAATCATACCACAGAAATACACAATTTTGACCCCCCTGCTCAATAAAGTGAGCCTTTCAGAGGCTACGTTTTCTGAAAACCTTTCACTTCTTCTGAGGAGGGAACACAGCCCTTCCACATTGATGCTGCAGTGCTGCCTCAGCAGGAACCACAGCGACAATGCTGAAAAGGTCCTGGCTGGCTCAAAACCAACCCTGCCCTCCCAGGAGCTGCATCTTCCATGTCTCTGAGAGCCTGCAGAGAGGCTCCATCCAGGGTGATGGAAGTGCTGGAGGCATCAGCTTCTTTCCACAAAAGTCAGGTATCAATTTGCCTTGGTGCCCTGCGCCAAAGCATCTCAAGAAAAGCATTCTAGAGTCAAAGGACACAAGCTTGTGGATGGTTTTCCCAGCTTCCCTTTTGAAACGAAGGGCATGAAGCTCCACTGTACCTCACAGGGCACCTCATGTGCCTCCACCGCACCACCAGGATGGCACCCTGGCCAAGGGGAGCAGGACTTGTCATAAACACGACAGCCAAACTTCCCCAGACTAGCCTCATCACTGACACAGAGGGGTCTAATGCTAGTCTGTATGTATGGAAATGAGATGGTTAGCTGTGTGGTTTACACATGCAGATCCCCATTTGCAAATGTCACCTGTGAAAGACAGAGGCCACTCCAGGAAGTACAAAGCTCGGGATTGTTTAGGCAGAATGGAAAATGACACCCCAGCATTTACAATGGGATTTTTATTATCAATGTCACAGATATGATACTTGCTACTGACATGCTTGAATTAGAAGAGACAAAGTAAACTGTTAGAAAGAAGAGGCCATTGAACTAAATACAAGTGTAACCCGCGTGCTTATGTTGCAGCATTCGATTTCCTCTTAAGTCTCATGAAGAGGGGGGAGAGACAGCAAAGGGTAGACCTGTGTTTCAGCTGAAATCTCTTATGTCTACACAGGAGGGTAGGGCCTCTCCAAAAAAAAAAAAAAAAAAAAAATCAGACAAAGAGCCAGGAGCCAGCAGTTAGGAAAGCCTTCATTGAAGAAGAGGAGCTTTGCAATTTCCACCCCAATGCAGATCTCTGCAATGCTCCAAGTGAGAAAAAGTTAAAACTGAAGGAGTTGGAAGCATCCCTACGGAATGAGCACCTGATGACATGTCGGGGCCAAAAGCCATGTTTGCTCTGTCCTAACTGTGCTACTTTTGATAGAGGTTTTGTATCTCCAGACTCACAAGAAACCAAGCAAATGATCACCTCCTGCCCCAGAACCTGGAGCTGGCTGCAAGAACCCTTGGACTCTTTTTTCTAGGAGAGATTTGGATGGAAGCTGAGCTGAGAAACTGGGCAATCCAGGTGGTACTCACATGTCCATGCACTTTCAAGAGGTCTTGGAAAGATGAAGATACTGATGCTATATGGTGAAAATGGGAGAAGGGGAAAGTTTCTGAATGTGTCAGACAAAGAGAAGTGACATTGGTCACTCTAAGCTTCGTAGTAACTGCATATAATAGCAACAGTGTTTGGGGGAGGAACAGGCTTCATGCCGACAGGTTCTTTTAAAGAAATAAAAGTATTTTCAAATCATTTCTAGCATTTATTGCAGAAGACGGCATTTGTATTAAGTGCTTAATTCCCCAGCAAGTTTGGCTCCTGGGGGCTTTTTGTATCATAGCTCAAATCCATGACAGACAGACACACAGACACACAGATGGGTTATGCGATGTCTTTGAAAGGCAGGATCTCATCCCTCCTTCAGCAAAGCAGAAAGCAGTGCACAAATGGCAAAGTGCAGCTGAGTTATCCACACTAAAGCCTCAGCGTCTCAATGCCACTAGGAGAGAGCCTTTCTAAACACTGTGCCGTCAAGAATAGGAGAGAACAGTGAAATAAGCCACTGTGTGATTCAAGTGTCTCTAACCCGTCACAGAAACACTCTCCCTTGGCCCCAGGACTGCATTCTTCAGCTCTGTTTGCCTCACCATAAAACACGAGGTCATTTTTATCACAAGCCTTATGAATAGAGACTGGAACTTTCTACAAGGTCTTCTTTTCTTATCCCCCACTTCTCCCCCCCTTCAAAAACAACTCCCAGCCAGCCAGTACAAGAGGCTTTGCTGTCTGGGAGCTTCCTGCCCATGACACCTATAGCCTTAGAGGGACCTGGCCCCTCTGGGCCCTCGGAGCAATTTGCCAGCTCACCTGGAGGCAACCTGATCTCAGGCAAGGGTCTGCCACCCTGCCTGGTGTCATCAGGCGGCAGCAGGGGATTTAGAAATGTTAGAGAAGCAGATTCCACTTTCCTCCAAAGCTAAAGTTTTACGTTGAGGAGGAGAAAGGAATAATACACTGCAGGCATTTGTAGTAATTAGATGCTGTCCATGAGAACTTGAGCTCCTCAGGAGGAGCAGTGACCAACAGGCATGCAGGCAGCATCCTGAGGAAGCGGTGTCCTGTACTCGCAGTATTTTTAAACTAACAAAACAAAACAAAACAAAACAAAAAAAACACCACAGCTCCTTTCAAATGAAACTCAGTCCCGAAGGAGCCCAAGTTGCAGTACTCAGATCCAGACATCTCCCAATGGTCGATATGGGAATTCTGGAACTGACATTTTCTATTCTTTTGAGCCTGGATTTGGGATTTTCATCTCCTCTCTAAGATGAAAACAAACTGATCTGTCCCTGATAACCTACTTCTGTGGTTTTGCCTTCAGCAGGTGACGCTCCAGACGCACTGTACATGGGTAGTCCATATCCATGAAACGCTAGCCAGCCTATTAGTGGTGCCCAGTCAAGCAGAGTGGAGATTTCTGTGTGCAACCATTTCTCTCACTTCAGCGGGGAAGAAGTGGGGGTCTTTTGGGTGTGCAGGGGCACTCCGGTTAGTCTTCTCAGTTATTAGCAAACCACAAGGTTCATTTCTTAGAATCGACGAAGTTTCCACTGAATTGTTATGAATAAAAACATACTTTAGATCGCAAATTCTTCAAGCTGACTGTATGCTTTTAAACAAATACATTTCTTAGTTATTAAAATGCTGTATTTTTACTAAAATTTAGATTTTGTTGACAGTATCTCATTAGTACACACTACTCTGTAACAAATGGAGACCCTTTAATAAGGCTAAATGGAGACTTGAGGCCAAATGTGATTCACTCTTCCAGGAACTCCCCAAAATTCAGTCCTGCTGGAGCAAGAAGAAAGCCTTACCTAGAGAGCATGCCCCATCTGGGATACATTTTGCAAGTCTTGCATACCATTATGAGGACCTAAATTGAGCCCTCCTGAGGTAGCACAGAATAGGAAAACCCAGCATAGGAAAAAAACACATTTAGATTCACCCAGATTTGTATTCTTTGATCAAAAGCTGCCCCTTGTGCTTATGAGAATCTCATGTAAATATCTGCAAAGTTACTGTTTTATCTGCTTTCATATTCCCCTGTAGAACAGTCTTTGCCATCTTACCTACAAGAACGGGTTTCTTGGGCTGCTGAAATCATGGCTCATAGTGCTGAATATCAGTATCTCATTATCCTTGTTCTCGTTAGAGATGGATCTACGCCTTGTTTCAGAGGCTCTGACTGTATTTTATCCCCTATTTATGCAATATCTATAAAGATGGAGTCCTGCTGCATAACTGGTCTCCCATCTACCATGATAATGAAAAGCATTATTTTTATTACCACCAGGTTTTACTTAGCTACGTCTTTCAAAGGACACTGCCAAGGTTGGTCCAAAGTTTAAATTTCACAGCAGCAGACTTTTACAAAACATATGCCCAAATAGAAACGTTGCCATTGATTTTTTTTAATTGCAAGTGAAAACAATTGCATTTGATGAAATAACCATTCCCCTGAACTTTCCGCCCTAAACCTGAAAACCTAAAAGTGGAAGTGACTCAAACACAGGCAAATCTGACTTCATTGATTTCTATTGTCCGCGGTGAGAAAACGCAACCAGTAAACAAAGCAGAAAGAGTGACAAGTAAATTGGATTTTTAAAAATTCTTTCACTTTTAATAACATTAAGGTGGGATTTGTAACACAGGTAAAGGCATTTGTTTGTTTGCAGCATAGGATCTATAAGGCGACAGTGTCCCTTTAAATCCCTTCCCCTTGTAATTTATTTGCTCTAGGAACGATAGCAATGAAGTTAACAGTGGGAATAATTGCAGCTCCTGAAGAAGTTAAATTTGCCACTTGTTCAGAGCTAAAATTTCATTTCCACACTCAGACAGAACTTTTGCTTCCACGTAATACCTATGCAAGCCCCTTCCCCAAAAGCAGTGTCCAGATGGGCTCTTTCCTAGTCATTTCTCCCTCTATAGGAGGCAGGACTGGCCAAGTATCCCAAAGGGGTGTTTGTGCACACCCAGACCCTCTGACCAAGGGGGGAAAGTGAAGATGGTGCAGATGGGATTGGGCATAATGCCCTTCTTTCAGCATAACAGGGTTTGGTGTCCAAAAATGTAAGCCTGGAGACACTATTGGCAGCCCCACAGGAGCCACCAGCATTGAAAATTACAGGTTTTCCCTCTTTCCATAAGCCAAAGAAAACCTTGTCTGGCTTTTGGTCCGTCTCCACAGGGCTTTTTTCCTCCAGCACGTGAGTTAAACCACAAGGGACAGCAGAGGTTGCACTGGATTTGCAGGTGAAGAGGTGAAGATCATGATGTGGCCCTCAACTTACTCCTGGAAATCTTTGGAAATCCAAAGCTTCTTTGAAAATCTGCCTGGGTTTTTCCACAAAGGAGCCTGAACCAAAACCGAGCAAGGGCAGAGCATCAGGATCTACCTTACCACATTGAGGTACATCAGCAATTTCAGGTGATACAAACTGCCTCTGTGTGACGTGAATTGCTCATTTCAAGAGAGCACTCCTGTATCTAACTGCAAGTCTGAATATTGTACAAATTATTTATATTGTTCGGGGCTTTTGTTATACTTTGCATATTATCACATTAAATGATGTTTCTGTAAAAATGTGAGGCTTTTGAGCACCAGAATTGTTCATGTCATAATGCCTGAATAAAGGAAGTGCAGAAATCTGCAAACAGAGGAAAGCAACTGCCTTTGCTTCCATTCATCAGCATGTCTGGATGAAAATCACCTTTCCTGTTTAATGTTTGCCCTCCATATTTTCAAGTGTAAAAATTCAAGAAAAAGAAAAAAAAAAGTGCTGTGTAGCAGCTAGCCCATTTAAGAAGGTGATACATATTATTCAAATGATTACACGAATGGCTAAAGGTGATGCATTATTCCCTATTTTCATTTGTGCAGCATAACTTCAGCATGGTGATGAACTATGTCAACCAGGAACCTTGGCTGCCTTCTGTTGGAGAAAGCCCCTCAAAGATCTTTGATGTGACAATGAAACTGGGAAATATTACTGACTCACAGCCTTTAAGCAATCAAGAAGTGATCAAAGCAGTGACTCAAGAATTCACGGGAAAAATTACATGCTCAGGGAAATGAGGAAAGCTTATTACCGACTGATATTCAACAGAACAGGCAACTGAAAGTCTAATTTTGTGAAATATGCTTTTAATTGGTATTCAGCGAGTTATTGTATATTACTTATGTAAAAAGCAGCCTTTAATTCAAAAAAAAAAATGAATGGCTCAAAATTCCAGTCATGAAAGTGTGGGGTGGAAATGCTTTGTCCCATTTCAGCTTTGTCCAACTCCTACATAAAATGCAGGTCAGAGAAAGAGGCAGGGGTCTTCAAATTTCACCTCTGTGGCCTAAGGCCTAGGAGATTTGTCCTCTGCTGAAAAGAAATGTACTGGTGAGGCAGGACTGTGTGAAACACAAAAGGCAAAGCTCTGACCTCAAGCAGAGGCTTGCACCAGGAGAAGCTCCAGTGAACCATCCAAAGCCAGAAAGATTTGGACATGCACACTCTCCAGAGAGACTTCTACAACACACCCTAATGTGTAGCTATTTTAGCATGCTGTCTTTTGTTGTGGTCAAGTCTAATCACCATATTTCCCAGTTGCCCAGCACAGCCGTGGGATTGGGACTGACCATGGGTGCTCACCATCACTGTCCCCACTGTCCAGGACCCCAGGAGACCCAGAGCTGGTCACGCAGCCTGAAGACCAGCAGCAAGGAGACGTGCTATGGGCCTCGGTGTTGCTGTGGCACTGAGCACTCACAGGACAAGGTCACGCTCCAGACAGAAGGTTTTCTTCGTGGGCACATTACAGCTGGGACAGGAGGGGTGGTTTCCTTTCCCACAATAAACACCAGCATATTTTGCCTGTGTTGCAAACAGCAGTTTGTTTGCCTGGTGAGCCGTTCCCTCAGACTAGCTACATACATTTTTCATTCACATTGATGAGAAGACTACTATCAACTCACTGATTTTCTGGCTGTCCATTGACTGCTTGTCAGGCATCACTATATACAAAATACCTTGAATATGCCAATGATCAGGTAAAAATTGAAGCCACTTGTCTTGATGTTACATTCTATTCCCACTTGATTCCATTTTTAAAAAGAACTCAAATGCTGCAAAATGAGAATTGCACATTTTTAGCGAACACTGAGAGGATGATCTATGCTGACAGGCATTCACTTGCTATCTGCCACAGGTAGCCCAGCACTAAGGTATAAAGCTTCAGGGCACTGAAAGGATTTGATCTAATCTTATATTATAAGAAGCATCCAATATTGTACTTTTTTTTTCCAACACAGACACTTATGTACAGCCTAAGGGCCCGATCCTGCTCCTCTTGAAATCAGTTGGAGTTTTTGCCTTTGCTTCAGCAGCAGAGGGAGAGGGAACAAGTTGTGTAAGGGTGTTACATGATGGCTATTCCGTCTTCCTAACAAATCACTCTTTCCTGGGAGAAAGCAGGCACAACAGAGCTGGAAACACTACCTGCATAGTCAGAGCAACCTGTCTTCCAGCTCTGCTCTGCAGGCTGACGTTGCTCCTGCTGTTCTTCCTTGCCAAAGGTGTGGAGGTGGAAATGTGTTGGCCAGAGATCTGGACCGAGAGGAGAGGTTCTTTCAGGAGAGAGAGAGTTGTATGAACATCAAAACATTTGGGGTTTTTTTTATAAGTCATAAAAACAAATACATTGACTAGAAGGACATCGAGACAGGATGCAAACACTCTCAATAACTAAATGCATTTTGTAAGCAGTTGATGGATTGCACTTATCGAAGCAAAGCATGAGTACAAAAGCCAATGATTAAGACTTAGGAATACCTTTCATTTTCTTTCCCATCTTTTTGCCAGTAGAATGCATTTATTGTATTCTATCATCACCATTCATTGCAGGACATCAGACTTTAAGCTGAGAAGATATGTACAGATACTGTGCATATCTACGGAAGCTGAGAAATGTGAGGGTTTAGATGAACGCATGTTTTCTCTGTCCGGTCTTTTCTAATATACATATTGGAGCATCCAGACCACAAAACCCTGGGACTGATCCTGCAATGTTCATACTAGTCATTCTTTATTTTACAGGTAATGCAAGGCCTTAGAAACATGGACTGGCCTCCAGCTGGTTGCAAGAAACAGTTAACTATTTTTCCATCAGCTGGAGCTATAGGACTAGTGTCAAAATACAGAATTAAAATGAAAGTATTGACCAATATTAAAGACTGCATCAAATGCTTTTAATATATTTTAAAACAGAAACAGAAATTAGTTACATAAGCTTGAAGAAAACAATCCAAAAAATTCTGTTTTCATATCACATTCATTCCCATCTGTAAGAGTGGAGCCTGATCCTGCTAGGTCTTATTCATGTGGGTAATCCCTTTGACCCTAGTCATAAATACATTATTCTAGCTCAGGATAATCTCCAAGCATCAGTCTGAACTGATGCCTGCACTCTTGAACACAAATGCGCATGTTATATTTCTTGAATCTCAGAGCTGTACTAGTAAGCAGGCTGCATTAATATAGTATAATACCGTATTTCATCTTTAAATATATATATATTATATATATATCCAGGCAAGCCCTATCCCTTCTGACTCTTAAAAAAATAAAAAATAAAAAAAATCCAGGTGTTTCAATTTGGAAAGAAACTTTGGATTTGTTGTAGTTCTCTTTCTGTGCACTTTTTTTCCCAAAGGCAGACATTCATACACATATAATTCCCTCTTCTTGTCACTGGGCTTCTGGGTCAGTGAGCATTCCTCTGCTGTAGTGTTTTTCAGATGAAACTCCAAGAGAAACACTGTCCTCAGTGATGGGTCGGATACAGCAGAGGAGGATGGGCAAATATTCTAAGATTGGCCTGGATTCTTGCCAGCCGCAGAAGAAAAGAGCCTTTGTGTTTGGACATCTGAAGGCCAGGCATAAACATGTTAGCCGATACTTAACACCCAAAGCCAGAGCCAAAACCGTTAGACACCCTGAATAATCCTTGCTGGGCCTCCTTTGGGCTTCAAACTGCCCATTACAATGGGGCGGCCTCCTCCAATTACCAAATGTGTTTCTTCTAAAAACATCCTTACAGGAACTCCCAAAATAGCAGCGATTAAAAGCAAACAGCCTGTAATTCATTGACATATGCAAACCTTTTAATGTTTTGCTGGAGACAAGTTGCAACTTTTTGTACCTACAAGACTATTTATGCATTTTTAATAATTACCCTTGTATATTATGTGATACAATTCCTTTAGGCATTTAGTTAAGAGAAGCAACAGAATTCGCATTCAAAAGAAACTGTTAGTTTTGCTGCAAGAAGCGCAGCTAATTTATGTAGTGAATTTTTTATACATTTTTTTTCCCCCTGATTTCTCTTCCCTGCTGTCCTCTTCCCCCTTTCTTCTTCACTACATTAAGAAATTCTGATGTGCCTGCAGCAACATCCACTGGTGGGGAGCGTCTGCGGTGATGCCAGCCCGGGCTTCCCGGCACTGGAAGCCAGTAACGTGTGCTGCTTCAGCAGGACGCACTCCCTTATAAGCCCCTGTGGGAATTGCCTTACCCTAGGGTCCTCTCTAATCACATACCTTCTGCCAGCTCGCCAAGTCCCTTGTCGCCTGACAGACAGCAATCCCGACTCTGTCGGTGCTGCACAAGGAACAGTGCGAGGAAAACACTCCTGCAGATCAAGAAGAAAGATGCTTTCATGACCAACACAGTCCTGCGAGCTCTGACTTGTATCCGAGCTCAAATTCCCAGCTTGCTTGCATTTTGGCTAACACTTCGGCTCTGGATTTGGATGAGCGGATCAAAGGGCCAAGCAGGGAAACTCAGGCAGTGGGATGAGCACGGCATGCATGCGGATCCCACCGGCAGTGCAGACGCATGCAGCTTGGGGAAGTAAAGCCTGAAACTCACAGAGCAACATAGTGACAGGCAGTGCTTGACCTGCCTCAGGGGATAAGAAGTAAAGAGTTAATTTCTTCCTCATGAGACGCCAGAGGACCAGATCCCCAGCTGTGTTGCAGCACTGATGATTTCACCCATTTCACCTGCCAAAAACCTGATCCTCCCTCTCTCTTTATAGGAACTACCAAAACAAGCCAAGCCAAATATTTTGGTGTTATTGCTGCTTGACGATATATTTGAGGTGTGATTTTAAAGGCAGCCACTGAAGATACTACACTTAACAAAAATGCAAAGGAAAAAAAAATCTCTTATCATCAGCAGGTCACAGTTCTTGCACAACAGCATTTCCCTTTGGCTTCAGCCAGCAGTTTGTCAAAGCAAGGACTTCATTTTCCCATTTTAAATTAGCAGTAGATAATTAGGAACTGCCTACAATTAAATACTGTTGTTAAAAAATAAATAAGTACTGGCACTTCCCTGTTTAGACAGTAAGGAGAAGGCTGTTCATCAAAAAACACAGGACACATGAGAATGTGAATAGCAAAAAGCTCATAACAAAGAAGGATAAACTCTTCCTTGTGTGTTTACTGGATTCATTTATTTCTCGGTAACTGAGAACCTATACAAATAAATGGGATGAAAAGCCCACATATACCCTGATATCAGCTGTAATCTGCCGTTCTTAAACCAAACCTACCAGAACGCAAAGGAAAGGGGCAAGATTTGCACAACGGGCACACCAAGCCAGCTGTGCTCTCAGCAGAATTGCTTCTCAGCTCCTACAGCTGCAGCAGGACAAGTCTTGCACTGACAAAACCACTTGCCAGGGTCTAACACTATTTCAGCTCATTCCTGGCTCAGCCCTAGACTTCCCTAGAGATCTTCAGTGTATTCTTTTACAGCTACACCTGTGGAGATACCAAGCACTGCATCTCCTGAGCATCCTGCTGCATGCAGGGTGGCTCCTTGTCTGCAGAGCATGCCTACCACCCTCCTGAGTTAGTTTACGTATCTGGAGAAGAAATCCCCAGAGAACAGCTGAGCAGGGAACCCCCAAGCCAGTCTCCAGTGCAAGTGGCAGGACTCAGACTCTGCAGGGCCATCGCTCAGTCTGGTGTTGGACTCATCAAGCCTGTCCCACAGGGGACATTTACCCAGACAGGTGTGCCCACAGCCTGCTTACAGCCCTAGCCGTGTTTCGGTACAGCTGTCAGGTGGCTGGCAAATGTAGAAAATCTTCAAATTCCTCCTTAAGAAGTTTTCTAGTTTCTAGGTATGAAAAGGGAACCAACCACAGAATAACCACCTTTCTAAGTGGCCTTGAATCCTTTATGAGAGCCCTCTCCTGCAGCTGGCTACCTGCTCTCATTTCTCCCAGCTCCAAAAAGGACCAAAGAACGTCCCAGCCAGGTCTGCAGATGCTCTTGTTCAGTCTCACAGGAGATGCTTGGGACACTGGCTCCAAGAGCACACAAAGCCACTAAACTGAAAGAAGAATGATTTCTCCCTGACCTCATCTCAGTCCCTTGGGAAGGCCCGTTTCCTCTGACTTCACAGTGGGGGAATGGAAATACAGCATTGTTTTAGTACATCACGCATTCAGTGACCCTGCCTGTAGCAAAACTATTTTGAGGAGAAAAAAGACTTCAGGGTAAGTATGGTTTACTAAAATGATAGCAGCAATTCATGTAATAGTAACAATTCAGAGCAGAAGTGCAGGATCATACGTGTTTCTCTCTCTGGCACTTTGGGGAACATCACCAACAAAGGAAATTGTGGAGTGGGATCACTAACACGGCGTTCAAGCCATGATGCTCAAGACCCAGACGCTCAGGGTACTTTGCAGTGCCGTGTCCCCACGCCAGGTGGTTTCTGTGCCACCTGGAAGAACCCACCTCAGCAAGTAGCGCTGGCATGGTCCCAGCAAGCTGACGGCTCACTTTGGTTAACAGCAGCACTGACTCGCTGATAACACCATCCCACCCACCGAAGTGCCATGCTTCTCCAGAAGCCCTTGGAGCTCGGTCACAAGGTGGCTAAATGGTTTATTTGGGATGGCAACATTTATTTGGATGGCAACTTCCCTGCAAGGTTCACAAGATGGGAGGAGGTAAATATTCTTCGGTTTCTCTGTGTGACAAAACTATTTAGAAGGGATTGCAGCACAATAAAACCAAAAAAGGGAGGAGTGCGCTCCTTTACTTCCTCAGAAAAACAGAGCCACTTCTTGGCAATGTTGTAAGCTGCTCTATAACCTTAGCATTTCCTCTCTTGCCCCCCCCAAAAAAGCACAAGGATACAGACTGGCAGTATCACTCCTGCTGTAACACTTCACTGCAGTTTACATCTTTTCATTTAACCCTCTCTCTTGAGCCAGATTTAAGCCTCTGGTATGCTTCATGCAAACAGCTCTGTGAGGCAAAGCAATGCTGTTAAGGAGTCAGGCAGGAGAGATATCAAATAAACTTTCCATTTTATTTACAGTTCAGGAGCCCTGCAGAATGACACACACTTATGGTTTGGGATCACTAGCAATTATTGTAAAGGTGAAAGCAGATACTGCAAATTTAACAAGCCTTTTGTATGAACTAATTGCATTAGAATACATTAGTAAGGGTGCACATTGTAGGTTTTATGTTTCATTGGAAAGGTCATCCTAGATTCTGGTTGAATAGTGAAAGAGAGGAAACCATATTAGCAGTGTATCCAGCAAGTGTCTCTAGGATGAATTTTCTTCAGGTCATTTGCATTATTTGATTGTAGCTGAATAGTTCTGCCTCTGCTAAGCAAGTAGGGGAAGACCTACAGTGACAATAGGGGAAGTTCAAAGTCTTTGAGCCTTATTAGAAGGCTCATTTTCTGCACTCATTTTCATGAGCTCGTTTCCCAGAACTAGGCTAGCAGCTGTATAATCAGGACAGCAACTTGACGTGCCTCCTGTGAAATACTACCCTCTCAGGGAAAGTCTCTGTTAGCGTTCAGGAGGCGAGAGGGCTGCTGCTTCTTCAGAGGTGTGACACCCCGTCGTGCTGTGACACAATGCCCCGCTTGGTGCTCTGCCAGTGACTGGCACCAGCAGCCTGAGCCGGGGCACACGGGAGGATATGCATCCCCCCCATCCCCTCTCTAAGCCAGCTCAGGTGTCTCCTGGGCCCACCCAGGCTCAAAGTTTTGGCTCACATAGAAAAACCCTATCCCCAGTCAGGCAGGGCTCCTCTCTGCATAGCTACCTGCCAGCACTGCCCTGTCCCATGGCTGCGGCAATGGGACTGAGCATCAGCAAAAGACGGGCAGAGACTGTGTCCTTCAAGACATTTGGTAGATTTGTGGATCTGATGGTGTAAAATCTTCTGGTTACCCATCTGCACATCCTCCAGAGTCTCCAGGAGCAGGACTGGCACCCACTAGTTCTACTAATAAGTGGACTTATACCACCCCCCCAGAAAAGCTCACCATGCAAAACAAGGAAGCTTGCACTGTGTTAGGCTGAGCAGTGCAAGCAGGGCTGGAAGCAGAGCTAAATGGATGTTCCCAACGACCCTCATCTTCCCCAGACCTGTCTCTAGTGTGTAAGAGGCACAGACAATGCACAGCACCCTCCAGGAAGGTGCAGAGGCATTTACCCTGTCGCCAGCCACCTTTGCCCTGAAAGGATGTGGCTTCTACCCATCTGCCACCCCAAGAAGATGTAAAAGAGAGGAGCATATGGCTCTGAGAAAATAAAAGGTCCCAGTATCTCAGCTTGGTGAAGCTATTGACTTCCTGTCTGACCTCCAGCAAGACACGTGCCCTCCATCTGCCCTGCTCAGACTGGCTGCGAGACAAGCAAAAGTGACTCCACTGCAGAGATGCTGAGTTTGAGTTTAGCTTGTCAAAGCCGCAGCAGCTGGTCACCCCTTTGATGCCGACAAGCTGTGCAAAGGCCCATTGCAGCCAGCTCAGAGTAGCCAGGCCTTCCCCTCCCACAAACTCAAACAGCTCCCCAGGCCCATGGACACAAGTCATGCAAAACCGTCCTGCGACTGCTGCAAGGATGAGCTGGGATCCCCTGGGCAATCAATACCACCACCTCCAGAAAACACTCCCCAAACAATAATTTTACCTACCCTACTTTGCAAACATCCTACTTCAAATCTTAGTATCCCGTAATTTGTATACTGAATTCCACGGTGGAAATTTGATGGAGCGTATGCCTCAGCTCCTGTATGTATGTACTATATCCAAAAGACTTGGCGATCTAACTTAACATCTGATAAGCCCTAATAATAGCCATATTTTAAAGCCCATTTTAAATATTTAAGAATATAATCTGAAATAAAAATGAAGTGTGAAACATCCGTATTAATAATATTATCATCAGCCGTTATTAATCAAAGAGTTGAGTTTTCTTCATAGTTCCAGTCCCATTAATAGCTTTATCCTGACAAATGCACTGAAGATCTCTATTTTCTTCTGTTAATATTTTGGCGTACTTCATCATTTCTTTTTAGAGGGAACTAAAAGCTGAAAGTGCTAGAGGGAGACATAAGACTCAGTGGCCCAGCAGGTCCCACTGGCACAAGTGCTCTGAAGCCTTTCCTGGTCCCTTCTTGGTGCCAAGTAATTGGGCCCAGAAAAACCCCATCATTCACCCACTGGGCTCTGGATCTGGTCCTGCTCTCCTTTGTTTTGCTTTTCTGGTGTTACTCTCTCACCTCAGCCATTTCACATCTTTCATTATCCTGGCAGAAAGCTTCTTACCATTCTGCCACCTTTCCCATTTTCTTCTCCCCCACCGTACACCCACACCCACACGTTTTCCTTGTCTCCCAAACCGAACTTTCCTGCTAAATTAATAATCACGAAACTAAGATATATCTGGAACTCAAAAAATATTTTTAAGCACTTTCCTCTAAGGTGACTGGTGCCTGCCACCTCCCTCATCCCTTTCTTTACTTACTGTATCCCTCTTTGATCATGGTGTTTCTCTCCAGTAGGAAAGGAAGGGGACAGTGCTCCCTACTGCTATAGGTACAAGATGTCGATGAGGAAGGGGGAATTCATACAAGAGGTGCACAGGCGAAATATTAATTATATCAATGTCTTTACACAGCAACAAAGTAAGTATAAAATTTTTAACAATGTGTTTTGAAAGGTCACGAAAATACATTAAAATGCATCAAATCAATAACAAGAATTTCAAACTACTCTCAGAAAACCCTAAGTAGCTACATACACAGATGATAGCCATTTGAAAGAACTTCATATAAAATCATTTTTCACTTCAGTATCCTCTCATGATCTGATGGAAAGATTTTTCTGCTCTGGTAAGAAAATGATTTGTTTGTAATATCAGTCTGATACTATTAGTTATATCGATTCGTATTAGGCTATAGACTGGTGAAGTTTTCAAAGCCTTAGCATCGCACAACTGATGAATAAGTCTCACTGGAGCAAGGTGCAGAGCAGGGTCCCCCAAGTGGTGTACATTTTGCCAGGTTATGCTTATTCGAGTCATGTAATGATTACTATAGATTAACAGTGAGTGTTTGTATCGCTTTAAATAGTCTTGATTGAGTGAAATAGCTTTACCAATACATCAAAATCTTAAATGTTTCCTTGAAGTATTCTACAATTCTATTTCTCATGCTATCCAGGTATTTTTAGGAATTAAAATTCCAACACAGTTTGGTCAAAATCAAAATCAGAATCTCTTTTTATCCTTTTAAAAAGTCTTAGCTGAATCTTCCCAGTGATATCAATAAGCTTTGGGATAGACCATATGGCTCCCACTTAGATATTAAATTTCATCAAAATGCTGCATCTGGTTTATTTTAATAAATACAATATTCTTTGCTAGCACAAACACATTCACCTGGAACATGCTTGCACAGGACATTTCCAGAGGCAGCACATTCATCGTCTCCCTCATACAAAGCAAAAATGCTGTGGTGGGTTTCCACATGCAAAACCTCCCTCACTTTTCCATAATTTCCTACAGTACCAGTACAGAAAATTTGCTCCTTGGGAAGATCTTCCACCCCTCATGCCCCAAAGCATGCACAGACCCCAGGGGCTGTGTGCACTCTGCAGGCACTCTGAAAAGGTGAATTGCTTTAACCTCAAAATTCATAAACTGAAAAGGCAGCCCAACACATACCTGCTTCTTTGAAGTCTTTAGAGACTTGGTTTGTATTTAAAAATAAAAATTTAAAAATTAAAATCTAGAAGATTAACAAATAGAAGCACTATTTAAAGTGATGGATCATGTAAGGTAATCACTCTTTCTGACTGCAAAATAGGATTTACACAGTTTCTTTTGTTTTTTTTTTTTTTCTTTCCTCTCTATCGGACACTGCAGAGTATTAACCGCCATAGTCCTAAATTTAGCCAAACGCTGTGATTATCAGAGGTATTCACTTGCAGAATCTTTTGACATTTCTGTGGTTGTCTAGCAGTATATGGTTCAATCATAAAAGGGCAAATGACAGGCGGGTGTACGAAATGAATTTTCTTCTTACTGACATATCAGGGGAAGGCCCCCTGCTGTAATATGGAAAATCTTTTATGCAAAAGAGCACAGCAACTTACAGTGTGCAATCACTACTCAGACTTTTGCTTTGTTGGTGGTGTTTTTTCCCCCCAGTTCAGTGAAGGAATGGGAAAAAAAGATGGCCTTAAAATCAAGTTTAAAAGTTCAAAATTGATTTTGGTGTTAGCACATATTTATAGGTTTAAGCATATAAAGATTAAAACATAATAAAGCTCCCTCTAAGTATAAACATGCCCTCTTTAACTGTGCTGTTTTTCTGGTAATCCTGAGGCCGTTCACACAAATAGTTTTTCACACACAGCCGAAGCAAAGCAAGAGCCAGGGAGGGACGCGGGCTCCAGCGGGAAGCAGTGAGAGCCGTGCCATGCGGTGTGCACTGGAAAAACAAAGAGCCGGCTGCGCATCGTAGGTATGCAATTAGTATTTAGACTGCTATTTCCAAGTGCAATCCGAACACAAAACTGGATATAGGAAAATCAACCTTCCTGCAGGATTTAGGTAAAACTGCCTTGGGAGTAAATAAACTCTCCTTTCCTTTCCGCAAAGGCCACTTCACCCCCTCTGGGCAATAAAAGAAGATCTTAAAGGGAGTGCAAATTTAGTGTTTGCCTTTTTAAGGCCCCTGGTGTAAGGTGGCCTCACTGCAAATAAGCATCAGGCCCAGGGAGACTCAGATTATCCACAGTGTCCTGGAACGAAAACCAGAATGACGTGAGGGTTTATTATTCTCCAGAAGGTACACAAAGCCTGCCCTTTAGCTCACACACGCTGCTCTGCTGTTTAGAGACGGCAAGCTGCAGGAATCGAAGCACCTGGAGGTGGCAACACCGAAGCTGAAGACAACTGCTCATGGCCCCATGTGCTGAGGCTGGCAGTGGGCACAGCCGGGAAATGCTGGGCCCATTTGCCTAAACACAGAGGAATCTGAGAGGTTGTGAAGAAATGGGGTCTCCAACAAGACCTCCAGTCCCTGCCCAAATGTGCAATGTTCCTGTTTGGGGAAGCAATGAGAGCAACGGGAGGCGGAGGCTGGGCCCAGGCGGGCCTTTGGGAGTGGTGTGGGGCTCCTGGGCTGGCAGATGGGCAAGGCCTCATCTCCTTCTCTCTCCTGTCACACCCCCCCCCCCCCCCCCCCCCCCCCCCCCCGCCCCAAAACTGTTGGTGGAGAAAAAGATGAGATGGGTTGGGAATTCTCAAGCCAGTGACTCTTCAGATAAAGAGAAAAAAAAAAAAAAAAAAAGAAAGGACAAAACACTCAACATAAGCACCCCATTGCAAACCCTCGCAGACATTGCCAGGCCTCAGGCACACACCCTCCTCATGGGGTGGCCTCTCCAACCAGACCGCATCTCTCCTGGCATTTCACAGACTCCTGTCCTGGTCACCATGTGTCCGCAGAGCAGGGAAATAGAGCATACAAAAGGAAATAGAGGCTCTACACCCCCAAACTATGCTTCCCATCAGGCACTGGGATGGCATTTCCAGACCAAATGTGGGGTTGTTTTCAGCCAAAATTTTTCATTTTTAATGAAAAACTTATATATATGTACTTATTATATGTGTACATAAGCTCATCTATTTACACAACAGATTTTTCCAGGAAAAGCATACTTATTTTGCTTCAAAAAATCTGTTTAGTTAAAAATCCACATTTCTATTGAAAAACAAGTCTCTGTGGACAATCTCTTTGAATTACTCACAGAAAACTGAATAAATCCAAACAGCAAGACATAGTATGAAGAAATATTTAGTTTCTTAGGAAAAAAAAATGCCCTTCAACTACTGATGGCTAGAATTTAACAGGACTGGTCCCAGAGAGTGCAAATCAGTTATTGATTTCAATGAATCTATGTCAATTTATCCCAGGTGAAGTTCTGGCCCACTAAGCTCAGGGAAACAAAATGTCACCTCTACTTTCCAAACACTCTTTCTCAAATCACATTCCCCGTGTAATAATGTGCAGCGAGTGTTTAGCTCAACATGCCTCTTATAGTTTCTCTTTGGGAGATGATTTTTCTTTTTAATTTCTCTGTCAGGCACACTTATTGAAGCGCACACACTTCAGACAGATGCAACCTGCAAAAAGGTTTGAAAGACAGTGATTTATTTATGAAATTCCTGGTTGAGAGGATGAGGTAAGCCACACGAAAATCTTAAAGCTGCTCACTACTGTATAGCATACAGGTAATGTATGTAAAACACATGGAGGGAAAGCATTGAGAATATTGGGCACAGCATCTGTGCATGATAGAAATACAGCAGGAGAAAAGTGTCAGTGGGTGGTGAAAAAAGCTATAAGGACAATCTCTGTTTTGCCTCTAAACACACTTTGCTGTCTCAGGGCCAGAATCAATGTTTATCATATGGACTTTATAGAATCGCAAGACCATCTGGTTTGGAAAAGACCTTCAAGATCACCTAATCTAACCATCTACCTGACCTACCAAGTTCCATCACTAAACTATGTCCCTTAGTGCCATGTCCACACATCTCTTAAATATGCCCAGGGATAAGGACACCACCACTTCCCTGAGCTGCCAGTTCCAATGCTTGACCACCCTCCCTGTGAAGAAATTCTTTCTAACATCCAATATAAATATCCCCTGGTGCAACTTGAGACCATTAAACATATGTCTAGTTTTTAGTCTTGTGTGTTTCATAGTATATAGTCAACACAGCAATCAAAACTGAGGATCCATGGTGGGAGCAGAGTATAAATTCACCAAAAGTCCCTGCATTGAAGCATTATGCCCCTAGCTAAATGCTTGTACATGCCAAACTCATTTGCTCAAAGTAATAGGTGTTTTAACTTGCAGGTTACTCCCACCCAAGTGGGCACACTGAAGGACAATGGCCATCAACATTCCCACTTGAATGAACAGGGAACACAGATATTCGGCTGTGCAGGTTCAACGGCCATCCGTGCCACTACCCTCACTCTCTGAGTGGCTGCTGGGTGGGAAAGGCTCCCCATAGGCTCTAACAGGTGATACTGCATCAGCTAGGGATGTATTTAATAGTGTTTGAAAGGCACATCCAAAGAAAAGAGATATTGAGAGTATTCATGGGTCTTGCACCTAGCCATCAGTGGGTGGCAATTTTTGCAGACTTTTCAGCTGAAATGGCACTAGAATGGATTGTAGAGGCAAGATGGTAACATATGAATGAGCTCATTCAGAAAAGAAAGCACAGGTACAAGGACAGGACCATGAGACTGCAGATGCTGGCAAAGCAAGAATCACTGCAGTAAGGTACAACAGTAATCAGGGAAAGATTGGAGCTGCTCTATATCTTTACTGGAAGAGAGGAGAGCTGCATTCAACAGGCTGGAGAGCAGGACTTCAGCAGTTATTCAAGGTGCAAGGAGAAAGGGAGAGACAAGATATGAATGACCAGCCAGAAAGATGATCCTAGCCAGGGGTATCTGGCCACATTACCAAAGGCAGAGGTCACCATCACCACACAAGAGGAAAAGCTATTTCCACCTAAAAATGAGGTTCTGCTCCACCATCATAGCACAGAAAGCAACACCAACACCAAGGGGTACCAGCGCCTGTAAGGGGCCCAGCTCCATGATAAAGCAGAGTTAGGAATGCATTTAAGGGGAAGTAGAGACAAATGACCAAATAAATTGCATAACACTGGAAGAGATGAGCCCTTGTGTCCACCAGTCCTCCTCCAAACCCTTCTGCCCTCCAAAAGGAAGCATAGTGACCTAGGAGGATGCCAGTAGCCCACCAGTGAAATGAGTTAGAAAAGGAATCCTCACCTGCAGTATAGGAGTTGTTCCTGAAAGCTTTCCACTTAGGAAATAAAGTTTCGGGGTAGTTAAACCAAATTTGTTTTGTCTTCTCTTTCTTCCTGGGTGGTGGGGATGTTGGGTGGAGAGGAAGGGCAGGAGATGCCAGGAGTTGACAATCACTATGTGGATATACACAGGAAAAGACAGCGTTAGTCAAGATGGGAGATGAGAGGAGTTTTGGCAGTGCTGACAGAGTAAATCTGCAAAGGAAGATGTGGCAAGCTGTTGGAGAGAGCCCCAAGCTGGGGGGACAGGGGGATGGAAAGGAGCTGAGGGAAGGCATGAAGGGTTATCAGGTGTAAGAATAGCATCCCAGTACAGTTTCACTGAGAATAAAGGCTTCAGAGCCATCGCTTTGAACCCACATGTCCACCCTCTACTAGTAAAACCATTAGATAGACAAGAATAAGAGGAGAGAAATCACTCGCCTGCAAACCGCTTGCTGAAGACATGACATTCCTGAAGAAAAACGTACACAAGGGTAAGCAGCTTACAAGAGCAAGCTATCTCGCCCGGCTCACCCCCCACGAACACTATTAAATCCGTGAGAATCAGAACAAGAAAATTGTCAGGGAGAGGCTGCGATTAGTCAGGGTCTCAGCTAGAAAAATAGTTTATGAATTGTCATAAAAATTTAAAGCTCAACTTCATGTTAGCTGCTGCAGTGTCTCTGCTCCCACCTACAGTACAGTTCGTTTCCCTCCATCTTCATCACTGACTGTGCCAGTACAAGGGGGAAATCTTCTGAATGTTTCCCCAAAATTAAATGCTGAAATGGCATATCATTATTTTGATATTCAAATCTATTATTAATAAGCTATACACTACAAAAAGATTCTGAACATGAGTGATACGTCTCGTAATTCTGACCTATTAACAGAAGTACATAAGTCTCCCTGGACCAAAAAATAGTTGTTAAAAAAAGACGAATCATTTACTCAAATCAAAATAACATGACAGTTCCGTGAAAGATTTCAAAATAAAAGTTAATAAGTTAATGGATTCATTTTATTGCTCCTAAGACACAAACAGACAATGCAGAACAGTCAGTCATCTTCTTATTAAATAATATGAATCAACTGCTCCATCATGTTTGTGTTAAGCAAGTGGTAATAATATGCTTCCTGATGGTAGTAGTGCATGAGGAGTGCCAGCAAGCGCCCAGGGCCCTGCTTCAGGGCAAGGCTGAAGCACGTTCTTAATTGCCTTTGGAGTCAATGAGCCCATGCTTACAGTTTGGTACATACTTGAGTATTATCCTGAAGAGAGGGGCAGAAGTATTTCCTCAGTGGAGAGCCACCGTTTAAGCCGTCAAAACCTTGCCATTTTACAACTGCTTTCAGTCGTCACAGTTTGGGTGGGCCTTATCTTGTCACACAACCTGTCATCCAGCATGACAGACCCCACGTCACCTCTCCTGAGCCCTTCTCCCAGGAGAGGCTGTGCTGGCCTCCAGAGATACCTAACAGCTGGTAGGGGAGCCCAGGCAAGCAGCTTAACCCATCCCCATCACTTCTACGTGGTGAAAATTAAGAAAATGAAAGAAACACCCTGCTCAACCTGCGGTGGAGGGAAACGTTCCTGGAAACTTTGATAAAAACGCTGGGTTTTGCGGTGTGAGGAGATTAATAATAAAATGACATTTCCTTGATATAAAAATAAGTCTTCTGGCTTCTTTCAAGTGCTGTAGCCCAGGAATGTTCTGGAGGAGAGAGCGGAGACTCAGGAGGAAGATTGCCTTTGGGGAGTGGTGGAACAGCCTTCCCCAGCCCTGTGGAAATCCCATTCAGTTTGGCTGCATTGTGTGGGCTTGATAATCAAAGCCTTCATGCACACAGGAGTTTTTAAAAAGAACGTGGGGTAACAAAAATCTTCCGGTTGAAAGTGGGCTGCCTTGTGCAGGCATGAGGAATTTCCTGACCTACTCAGAATAGTTATGTGTGTGTTTTTTTAATGTAGAAATCAGGTAATGAAAGGATAGTAAACAAACTACTTGTGGCTACTGCCATTTAAACATGAAAGGGGCATGTGAAAAGGCATTGATTTCAGCCATGCTAGGCTGAGGGGTAAGGACTATTCACACACTTAAAGGTTTGGAGGACTGAGCTGCCTAAACAAAAGCCTGGGACACCTTTTTCTAGAGTACCTAAGTCTGATTTTCAAAAGGACCTTCCCCCTCTTAAGTCACGGCGGATATATCTACCCCTTCCAGCAGGGCAGGTCACACCAGCCTTGGTTAATAGAGGGGCTTTGCCTGGACTGGCAGAGGGAGATGTGAGGGAGAAATGTGCTGGTAGGGCTGTAGCCAAAGCAGGACCTCTGCAAACTGCTGGTGCGGATCCGTCTGCACAAGTGTGGGTATACCATCCCACATTTCTCATTCCCTCAGGCTCTTTAAACTGTTACCATAAGTCTACAGCAGGCTTTCAGCAGAGATCTCTGAGGCTTTGAGCAGTTTCTAACTGTATTTATGTGCTTTATCCCTTGAGTAGGATAAACAGGTTAGCAATTAACTCTAGCTTCCTGACCTCTGGCTGGATAACCAGATCTCTAATTATATTTTCAGTGGCAGTGAGTCTCCAGAGTTGTGCAACTCTATCAGAAAGTTTCCACTCCCGAGTAGAACCTGCAGCTCTCTGTGCAAATTGGCAGCCAAGAAGGTATTGGCAAAATGGGAAGCCAATTTTTCCTCGGCCAGGTACTTCTGCCTCCTCAGCACTTCCAGCCATCTTACTCTGCTGTTTGAAAAATACTTACCCTGATAGGTCGTGGCTGATACTCCAGCTGGTTCACATTGAGAAGCAAAAGGATTTGGAGAAGAATTTTATTCAAAAATCCCCTTTATTTAATAGGAGACCTGTATCAGGAAATATTCACAGGACTCAAGAAACTGGCTATTAGTGACAAGGCCCATGTCCATCATAGGTTGTTTTCAAATGGTTTCTCAATACAGCATTATGCTGGGAGATTGCATGGTTTTATTTTGTGATACAGTTACAGAATTATTCCTCATGAAAAAGAAAAACAACTTGTAGTGTACCACTAGCCATAGGTGCATAACTGACCTTCAGAAAGGTGATATACTTGGAGGGACAACTCTGAAACTGGCAGAACATATCTCAAAACAGAGTATCTGCATGGCCTAATGCCAGAAGCTAACAGTGACAAAGCAGAGCAATTTGGAAAATCAGCTTGCTGTCATCCTGTATGCATGTAACTCTTGAAATAAAACAGTGATCTAATACAAAGGAAGTATATGGATTTAGTCTGACAGCAATGCCAAACATCCATTCTAAGTAAGTGCCACACGTATCCTCTTTTTAAAAGGGGGGAAATGCGCAGCAAATTAGCTGTGTTCGCATATGCAGAATGAGTGGTCTTTGCACTGATTTTTCTGTGTGGTTTCCCACTGTCTGTACAGAAAATGCATGTCTACATTTGACCCCACTTCTTAACTCATTACGCGTATGGATGATGCTTTTTGAAGACAGATGTAGAACTGTTCAAGATTTGCATCAAGGCAGGAGAAAACTAGACTACTTCCTCCTTTCTTCTTCCTTAACAATAGAGATTAGGCTTCTCTGCTTCAAGCAAATTGGTTTGGAGAGCTGCACTGAGCATCCCTGCCATCAGGACAAATGGGTGTTCAAACACTGGTAGATTCCTTCTCAAGAGACCAGAAACTAAAATAAGATGTGTACACCATGAGATAATATCCTACAAAAACAAAGGTCAATAGAAGAAAATATTGTTCATACTTCACCTGGAAAGTTAATTATACAGGTTTTAGAGGACAGTGGCAAAGTAATTTTAGAAGTCTGGTTTTGTTTCCCTCAATGGAAAAGAAATGGTGGCAGAGGTGAATGGTTTAGTCCCTGCTTAGATCTTTGCTTCTTGGTGGCTTCCTTGCTTCTCACACCTTACCACAGATTATGTGCATCAGGGGTCAGTGCATTACACATGCAGACAAGCTCTTATTTTACCTGCAGTAATGCTGTCACTCCACCAAACCATGTATAACTAAAAAATTTGTTGGGTTGGTTGCAAAGAAGTAAGTGACAGCCCACAGCACATTTCAAATGGCCCATTATGGGTTCCAGATGTCTTTGTATCTCTGGCTATTTCACTTTCCAGGTTACCTCTTTACCAGATGAAGGCATGCAAAGGAGACTACAAAATGCAGCAACGTGTCATGGAGAGAGCAAAAGCAAACATACACCTGAGACTATAAAGGAGGAGGAGGAGACCAAAGAGGAGTAGAAGTAGCAGTGTCATCCCACCTACATTATCATGATATTTCATGCTCCCCACTCATTCCTTGCTGGACCTGTTTCATCTACACCATGTTAAAGCTGGGAGCCAAGACTCCAAAATTCACAGGCAGCATTTTCCAAAGCAGTCAATCCTAACAGTATAATTTGTCCACAGAGGTTCCTATCAGGAAGAGTATCAATAAGATTATAGAGAACTCTCGTCCAGCTATTATATTTATGAAAAGAAAGGGGAAGTAGAAGAGGGAACAAATGGCTAGCCAAATTTATTAGAAAAGACAAGATAAAAGCCAAATTGAACAGGGCAAAGACAGAACTAAAACTGAAAGGAAGATACTCATGACAAAGGTTAACCACGAATGGAAGGTAACCTCTGTCCTGGTTAGAGTCCCCACAAAGGTTACTCATGGCAAGGGCTCTGGAGAAGGGATGCCAAGAGAGCCATAGCTGCTGGAAATACAGATTTTCTGTATTCGTACAAAAAGATCCCAGTATGATTTAGGTATGGAAAACAGGTAGACCTGTTCAAAGAGAGGTATGCCTGAAGCAATACATAGGAAAAGAGGAAGAGAGAGAAGAAGGTCAACTGAAATCTTAATTCATCTTATCTTTTAGAGCAGCTGAATAAATTATTTTTCTTTGAACATTCTGGGACAATATCTTAAGGAAGGGTCTTAAGGGTCCAAATAAACTGAGTAGAAGATATCGCTGGGAGTCTGCATTTGATACAGCTTAGCAAGGAATGAAATATGCTGGGTGAGGGCAGACTTAGCTGAAGGACAAAAGCACTTATGAACTTTATGTCCGTTCCTGCCTTGAGCATCCAAACAGTGCAATGCCTGCTTGGCTTGAATTGAACAGCTGGAGCCATGCAACTGCACAGCTGGAGCCATACAATGGCACAGCTGCCATCACATCCATCAAGGAAAAGGGAAACCAGAAAGAGACCATGCAGACAGAAACAGTCCACGCAGGGAACGAGAACACAGGAACAAAATTGCTGTAGAGCATTGATTCAGGGCACAAACCACCCTGAGCACTCTAAATAAAGGTTTAAAAGAAAAAAATATATACTATACTGTATAATTTATACCTCAAAGAATAAAAAGATGGGGATGATTCTGTTCTTCAGATGCCTGAAAGGTGCCAGATCAATCAAGAACAAATAAGTAGGCGGGCTATTCTATGCTGAGCTGATGGGTAATGTGCAAAAAGAGCTGTTTCATGATCAAGTCAACCCAGTAAGAGTGTTATCATACTTTCTAACCTGCTCCTAGGCTAAAAAAAAAAAAAAAAAAAAAAAAAAAAGACCAGACGTCTCTCCTGCTTCTGAAATTTCTGCCCTGTTTTCTTGCTTGGCAGGGGTTAGGCAGGCACTTATTCTCTGCTAGCTTCTGCCACTCCCCAGCCAACAGCAAATACTTTTTCTGTTGTAAAGCGTAGGCAGGGGTTCCAGTGGTTGCCATTGAATAGCCAGCAGTAATAGCATGTGCTCTCCAAGAAGCCTCATCTTTTCCCTGTCCCTAGAAAGGAAAATAATTGAAAATGGAAGGGTTGGCTTTTTAATGGCAAGTGATACATAAAAGCCAATATTCAGATAGTCTGAAAATTAGTACCTACCTGTTGGGCAGTTTTAGAGACTTTTTCCCCCTTTCCAATATGAGCATTAAATGTTTTCACAATCTCCTCAACAAATCTCCTAGAAAACTAAAAGTGATCTACACCCTGATTAAAGCTAGCAATGAAAAGCAGCACTCATCTATTGACATGATCCAAAGACACCATCACACATAATCGCACTTTTAATGTATAATAAAACAATACTTCACACATTTATGGAGTGGAATAAAACCAATCTATTACAGGTGCCTTTTAGTTTGGGTTAGTTTTCTCCAGAACTGATGACTTAATAACAGAGCCCTCCTCTCAGAAAGCATGCAGGTCTGAATTAGAAGTGTGAAACTGGATTTATGAAATAACCTTGGCAGTAAATAATAGCACACCTCAAACCAGGATTCATCACACACCTGTGTGGTGGGGAATAGACGTCAGCTTCATCACCCATGGAGTATCAATCACTCCCAGGATGCAAATTCAGTGAGATACAGAAAGATTACTTTGCATAACCTATGGAAAGTAGTTGAATCGATGTAATAAAAGCTTCAGCGCAGCATTGTACAGCCTGTGAGTGTCCTTAAGAACAAGCTTTTTTCATCATTTTACATATGAACGGGAACATGGCAAGTAGATGGATGTACTAGCTCGTAGCTGTGGACACGGTAAGCTTTATTCAAAGATTTATTCCAAGGTTTCAGTCATAAGTGTTGACTCTTCTGGTCAGAAGGAGAAGCCTGCCCTTCCTTGAAGTCAGCAGCAACAACCCCAGCTCAGCTTCTTCCCGGCAGCCTCTGCCACTCCTGCATGGCACCCCGGGGTGGCTCAGCCAGTAGGACACCCAGCCTGGCCACGTGTGTCTGTGTCCCTGTCTCATGACGATGCTTTGGAAGCAGCCCCCAGGGATGGAGAGCCCTTCGTGGTCGCTCAGCCTGAACGTCCCCTGCTTTGACATGGTCCGTGGGGCCAGCAGAACGATAATCGGGCATTGTATTGTGTAAGGCAAACCTTGCAACCAGAGGTAGACAGACTGCTTTATTTTTCCTCCATTGGATAATACCACACTTCATTCCTATTTACTGTACATATAGCCCTCTATTTACTCCATTATTTAGTAAAACTGCGTATCATGGTAAAGGCCCCGTATCATGCATATTACAAGTGATTTCTGACACCAGGATGCCTTAGAAAAAGAGATGCATATAAAATGCTTAGGGAAAAAAATAAAGATCTGTTTTTCATTCTTATGTGTTTTACAGCCATCAAAGAAGTATAAACACATATACATAAAAACATAAATCTTAAAGCTTATTTTATATGCTTTTTATATATTAAACACAACTGTTTACCTTCAGTTTCTTATTTTATTCCTTTTGAAAACAGATTAATGTATAAAAGTTTTAAAATGAGGCATTTCACTGCCACTTCTTTGCCATTGCACTATTTATTACTGCTTTGAGACTGCAGAAAAGAAAAAGGATGCAAATGGCACTTTATTCCATAAGTCTTTGGGTCAAAGTCAGCTACCTACCATGCTGATCAGATTTCCTTTTTTTAATTTTGGCAAGGGATAGATATAACCCATCCTCATATTAGATTTAGGAATATAATCCTTGTTATCTCAGCACATCTACACCTGTCAGCATACAGCTTTCAATTTTTCTTTTCTTGTCATTTCTTTTTTTCTCTTTTTTTTTTTTTCAGATTCATGCATACAATCCCCACCCTAACTGATGTATAAAACATCAGGGTAAAAGACTGTAAACTTGTTTTGCCTGCATAAGCATTTTAAAGTGAACTGTTTTTTCTTTTATGGGGGTATCCTTTTACTAAAAGAAAAAAACGTTGGGAACAGTTAAAATGTTATGCTTAACACTGACTTACTATTTAGCTTTTTATAGCTCCAAATCCCAAACAGTGTGCTGAGGAATTACTGGAGGGGAACAAGCGCCCTTCCAGTACGCGGGAGAAATCAGAGCCAGGCAGCAACTCTGCAGAGGGGTGCGAGGCCAGGCAGCCCCCAAGATCTGGGTCCAACAGTCACATCCAGAGCTAATTGAAGTCGCTGCCAAGCACAGTACAACACACCCCTAGGTCTCAATTCAGCAAAAACTTCCAGGCGTGCTTAATTCAGGGCACATCGGATCACCAGCGTTATGCACCTGCTGGAAATTAGGCACATATCTAAATCTTTACAGGAGCGTTGCTTTCGCTTCTATTACATTTTCATTTGCACAGGGGGCTGGAGGAGGATGTGCAGGCTGCACTACAAAGCAAATGGGAACGTTCACAAAAATTTTCATTCCTCCACAATAATTCTTTTTTTTTTTTTCTGTCTTACATAGAATGGTCATTTAATGTTTGTTTCTAGATAATTAATTTTGGAAGTGCTCTTCATCAAAACTGAACAGACCGCCACGTGTTCTGCAGGTACTGCAGGAACCCGGGTGGCCTGTGAGTTATGTTGTGTAAGGAAGGAGGTAGAGGGGTTCCAGGTAGGGTGGAGAGAATGCAGTTTTGTAAGATTATTTTTGAAGTGTGAATCCACCAACATACCTAATTTTCCTCAGTGCAGCAATGCCTCATCTCTATTTAAGAATTAGTAGATGCAGAACAGTCTGATCAATATTCAGTGTGCAACCAAGACCTGCCTTTCTGCCTTTTCTGTGCCCTCACTAGAAATTATTAAGCATATAAGGCAAGGAAAAAAAAAAAAGTCTCTGTTCCCAGGACTTACTCTCATTCTACCCACCTTGGATTGTCATTTTGGAGCTTGATTGAAATGGGATTGAGGAGCAGGAGGGATAAAACAGTCAAACCTGCTCTGTACCCACAGACTGCTTGGGCCATCGGAAGCTTCTCCAGACTGTTCTGGCAGCCTCATGTCTCGGAGGGCCAGAAAGATCAAGGTGAACTCCTGTGGTCAGGGAACAACTGAATGTTAACTGGTGTCTGTGGCTCTCCTACGCTTGGAAGTTTGGGGGCATCCAGCGAGGACAACTCAACACTGCGTTGCACGGCGCTGTTCTGTCTTCTACTCCAAGACGAAGTACAAAGGTGATCCTTCTTCCACTTCCAGACAAAAAATAGATAAATAAATAAAAATCTCTGCATGAGTGAGTAACAGGTCAGATTTCCTAGGCTGGTAAGAGGTAATTTCAACCATGAATGACAAATTTCACCCACTTTACAGGGGAGACGTCGGAATGAAAATAATGCACACAAACACATAGCTATTATTCACTATTATACACAATTAAAACCTTTTAAAAAACATTTGGCCATTTAATCAAACTTTTCACAAGTGGTCACTCAACTTCAGCTGCCCAATATTAGTCAGCTGGGGCCAGGCATGTGATCACACAAGCACATTTTAACTTACATACACAAGAGGAGAAACTTGATTATGGCATGGTGTAACTTTTGAAGGCTCAAATATTCAACCTTTGTAAGTCTCATACAGATAAAATTCAGGAGAAGGAAAAGTTTATTATTTATTTTAAAATAAATGTATTATTGGGTGGGAGAACCAGGTGCTTCACTCACAGTTAGCTCTGTTGCACTACTTGCTTCAACTAATGGCACCTAGTGGCAGTAATAGGCTGGTATATTTTAAGTAGTGCTTGCCGGAGGCATATGTGAATACACATGTGGCTTGTGGGTTATTTGCAGGTAAGAACACCAGTGCTGAAAGGTGGCACCCGTGGATCCTATCCTGGATCCTCCAAGGGGGCCACGAGCCCTTTGGCCTCACTCCACCCCCTTTCAGCCTCATGCTGTGCCCTACATCAGGCTCTGACACTTTTCTTGTCCTCATAACCTCACCCAGTTCCTATTCTACTTTCTCCTCTTTTGCCTCACCTGAAATCTGCCTCCATCTTTCCATATTTTGGGCAGTTTTCCCCTCTTCATATTCCCATAGAATATGGAGACAGTATCCCGTAGAATGAAACATCTAAGACCACAAGAGAGTGATCCTTATGGGCAGTTCCCTTCCGTAGAAACACAGAAATATAAAGTAAGCACAAAGAAACATTGCAGAGAAATCCTCCCCCAGCCCACTGGCTTGGGATCTCTTTCTCCATCCATGATCTAGTCTTGAACTGCTGAAGGGACAGGCTGAAGCACATTAATTGCACATCGAGTCTGTGGGGACTGTGTCCGAAAAGACTAAACAAGCAACTGTAAACTAACATTTTCAAAAATATTAGAATTTCGTTTAGGGCACCGCCATGCCCTGCAAAATTCTGAGTTTCCAGAAGAATTCTGAGTTTACCAGAGAATGCAGTGCTAGATCTTCTCTAAGAAATAACTGCAATTTTTAGGACACTCAAATATATCATTTTCCCTTAATTTCATTCACTGAAAGGATTGAACCACCAAATGGAGTGCTTCCATGATAGTTTGCTTTGAGAAAGAGACTAGCAGGGAAAAAAAAAATGTTTCATTGTTGAAAGTCTGGCAAAGCTTTAAACAATACTGCCAGTCCCAATCATTAAGAAACTACAAATCAGTCCATGCACAAAAAGCCTCATAGATTAGCTGTAAAACCATGATTTTTCAAATAACAGTAAAAGGGGGTGCCTGCTTTTACTTTTTGAGGTGGTTTAGGCTTCTCATTGCATCTTTCCTTGCAAACTTTGCAACTTTGCAAACTTTATAAGCTTTTCCTTTGAAATGAAAGATGGGCTGCTTATATATTTTTGCTTGTCTCCTGGATCTTGATCTAGACGAAAACATCAAGCACTGAAACAGTCAAATCAAGACAGATGGCAAAACTATATAAGCAGGAGGAAGCAGGATCCTATGATGAAAAACATCAAGGAATTTATCTATAGGTGTTAGCACCAGCGTGTCTTTCATGCTCCTGGTATCTCTTACAATAAAACTCCAGCCAATGAATCTAGGCTCTGTGGTTAGTTATGTGCACCTTTCCTCTGCTTCTGATAAGATTTCATGGCAAGACGAAGCATGTGATTTAGGAATACCAGAACTCAGGATAGCAAGAATAAAGCTCTGCTTCTTACCCTGATCTACCTCCTCCTCTGAAGCTTGTCTATTTTTGTACCTAAAGCTGCGGTAAGGATCATGGTGGCAGCTGTGGCCACGGGACACCCGGTGTTATTGCAGCTCAGAAGTGGGGAGCTGGAGATGATCCCCTCCCCATGCCTTCATTCACAGCAAAACTACTCAGGACAGGAGGGAGCAAGGAGGAGCTGAAGAGTGTTTTTCTATCACCTGCCCATGAATTAATGCTGAATCCGGCTGAGCTTGGATGCTCTTCGGCCAGGCCAGCGCCTGAATTGCCCTCAGTGGAAGAGGGACTGCAGACAGACGTCTCCTGTGTGCGCCCATCTCCGTTCCCACTCTCCTGCTCACAGGGGCTGTCACACTAATTGTTACAGGCACTTTTGCCTGCTGACTCTCTCTGCAGAACGTGAACCTCTGCGCAAGATAATATGTGCTGACTTGATATCCAGAGGAGCTGCTGAGAGAAAGAAGAGGCACAAAAGGCAATTAGACAGAGGCTTGTTCTTCTGCCCCTATATTCCAGCAGCCTCCTGAGGAGTTTCCTGAATACTTAGCTTCCTGACCAGCTTCTCAATGGCACACCAACTTTTGGCAACTGCAATGCAGGTATGCTCCTAACAGATCCGAAACTTCCCGGGGCAAACGTCGTGTGGAACTGATAGCACCGCCAGCGAGATACGGGCCGGTGGGCCGATAATAATAAGCCCAGATTATATGGGCATGGAGATGGAAAGAGAGATGCAAAAAGTACAGGGCAAGAATGCCAAATCTTCTTTCTTAAAAGAGGGGGAAGGTTTCAAAGCAAGTATCAGGCACCTGTTGTTACGTGCTAACGGGGAAATCTTTCCACTGGATCCACAGGGCAGGTCTGAGATAAGCAGCTGGAATGATAAGTTATCTCTGTTGCGATTCAGGAAATATAGATGCTTCAGATGCTAATGGCGTGTCAGCAGGGAAACAGACACGCTGTGGACTCGGGTTAAGTAATCCTAGGAAGGTGTTTATTCATGGATAACATTTGAGGAGAAGGTGACTCCCTACCTCACTTCTGGCTGCCCAGAGGAGCTGCTTATAGCCAAAAATATGCCTGGGGAAGTCAAGCAGAAAGGTGGTGCCAGGTGGGGAGTGAAGACCAGGTGTGACAGCCCCCAACCAGCATGGGCACACACAGCCTGGGCAGGATGGCACCGTGCTCACCCGCCTGCACCGACCGCAGCATCACAGCTCAACCTGGCCCCATGCAGCACCCTGCTCCAGGAGACAAATTGGGAAGGACGAGGGGTCACCCATGCACCCCACTGCTCCGGGCTGGGTGGGCTGCAGCTAGAGCACGCCTGGCAGGCACTTGTCCAATCTATTTTCAAAATCCTCCCACTGCCACTCCAGGCAATCTATTCTTGTGCTTTCTAACTGAAAAGTTAGAAAGCTGTTCTTAATGTCTAATCTAAATCATAAGTCAACTTTAAAAATGACAAGCATGGTTAAAAGTTTCAAGATTTTTCCTAATAATAAATGTGGTTTTCATTTTATTTCTCTGTTGGTTGCTGCACATTTAGGGTACCTTCAAATCGCTTTTTAAAGCATCCCTCTAGAATCATGATGTATAGAAACCATATTTTTTATTTCTCACAAGAGTTGAGATTGTCATTTAATTACATAAATCCAGGAGTAGGAGATTTTAGGAGGAAAAAAAAATTATGATAAAGTCCCATGAGAGATGCCAACACTTAATTTAGCTGTAAAAGGCTTTTTTTTTCTTTTCTTTTTTTTTTTTTTTATCTGTATGCCTTGCAGACCCGTTGCCCAAAAATGTTCTGAAGTGACAGCAATGTCAAGCAGGAAAGACATCTCACCCATAACTAGTAGAGAAAAAATATCTCAGGTGTGGGAGAGACGTTTTCCTATGTATATGCATACATATTCCTTCATTTACTTCTCATCAAAACCCACTTTAACTATCCCAATCGTGTGAACGTTGCCTTTCATTAGACATTTTGCAGGATCCCATTGAAATAAATTAATGGCAATGGAGGTAGGTACTTTCTTCCTGCCTCACCAAAGATGAACAGGTAGAAAGCTGTAACTTTATTCTGGTGCTGGGACTCCAAAGTAACCATGCTTGCTTCTGCTTCCAGCCTTGCAAAGAGCAGAACATGGGAGAGCCCCTGACGCAAATGCAGAAACACAAAAAAAAACACAAACAGGAGCTCTGATCTTCTAGGCAAACAGAAACAGATACGAAGGAAAACCATACTGCCTCAAATTTCTGCATACATGTGGTTAGCGCTGAATTGGCTCTGGAGAGACCGCATTCAAATTTAGATCCACAAAGCTTGTTGTTTTTCACAGGCAATGACTGGCTTTTTAACTAGGGTGTCATGTTAATAGGGGAAGGGAAGGGAAAGGGAAAGGGAAGGGACAGGGGAAGGGAAGGGAAGGGAAGGGAAGGGAAGGGAAGGGAAGGGAAGGGAAGGGAAGGGAAGGGAAGGGAAGGGAAGGGAAGGGAAGGGAAGGGAAGGGAAGGGAAGGGAAGGAAGTGAAGGGAAGGGAAGGAAGGGAAGGGAAGGGAAGGGAAGGGAAGGAAGGGAAGGGAAGGGAAGGGAAGGAAGGGAAAGGGAGGGAAAGGGAGGGAGGGGAGGGGGAGGGGATGGGAGGGGAGGGGAGGGGAGGGAGGGGAGGGGGGAGGGGGAGGGGAGGGCAGGGGAAGGGAAGGGAAGGGAAGGGAAGGGAAGGGAAGGGAAGGGAAGGGAAGGGAAGGGAAGGGAAGGGACGGGAAGGGAAGGAAGGGAAGGGAAGGGAAGGGAAGGGAAGGGAAGGGAAGGAAGGAAGGGAAGGGAAGGGAAGGGAAGGGAAGGGAAGGGAGGAAGGGAGGGAAGGGAAGGACGGGAAGGAAGGGAAGGCAGGAAGGAAGGGAAGGGAGGGAAGGGAAGGGAAGGGAAGGGAAGGGAAGTTTAGGGAAGGGAAGGGAAGGGAAGGGAAGGGAAGGGAAGGGAAGACCTTTGATTAAAATCAAAGAGCACTAGCTATGTTGTTTTTTTTTCTTTTGTAGTCTTGCGAAAGACAATAAGAATGTCCCAATGCAAGGTCCAGGAGACTTACCTTTCTAGAAGTGGAACAGCTATTCATATTCATTGTGTTGACAATGTGCTTACAATCCAAAGGCATATAATTTCCAAATGACCTCAATTTACACCCTCACTGTGTCTACAGGACATACGGTATCCTGCTGAAGACCCCAGCTATGCCTGATGAGCTAGTCCTGCTGCTGCAGTCAGCCAAGCACCGTCACCATGATATCTTCTCGGTCTGAAAGCAGTCCCTCTCACTCCGTTTTTCACTCCTTGGACTCCACCGCTCTGCTCCACCATAGATCAAAACTCTGCCCACGTCTGTTTTCCCACCATTTCCCAGTCCTATCAAATTGGTGTAACAGCTTTTCTTTGAATCAAGGATCTCTGATGCCATGCCCTTTGTTCTCATTGCTGGAATTCTGGTTGACAACAGGAAATCTTGGCCTACAATTTAACAACATTATAACCAAGAATTTTTGACTGGGAGTATCGGTGTGTACAAGAGGCAGCTCCACCATTCCCACCTAAAATGAACAGGGCACATCCAGATAGGAGGCAAAGAAGTGTGATGTCTTTACTTCTTAACCCTAAAACCAAAACAAGTGGATTTTAAAATTTATTTATTTTCCAGCAGCAGTGGACATGGACCTCTTCCAAAATAATGTATAAAAAGTGGTTGTTGACCAGATTTTTTTTTAAATAAATTTATTGGATAAATATGTAAGTTTAGTGTAAAAGATGACTGTAAGAAAAAGGAAGAAATAAAATAACAGAGGAGGAGCACAAGATGTTGTGCAGGAAACATGTGGGGGCTGGCAGAAACCCAGTAAAGCCCTGAGTTACCTCTGAGCAGCCCAGACTAACCGTGATGCACCAGTCCAGGGGGTGCAAACCAGCACTGCCAGGACTCTGGAGCAAGGGCTGGCTCAAGGATCCTCTTGGCTGCATGAAGACCTTCCCGTCCTAGAGGATACCGAGTCACTGTGGAGCCAGGGCAGGGAAAGTAGACCGACACAGGGTGCCCCGGGACTGTCTGTGCCAAATGCAAAAGCTACTGTCAGCTCAGAAGAGCCTTTACTGACACACCAAAGGTAAAAATGGTGCTTTGCCAACCACCCTCACCACACATCCCCAAACGTGCCATATGGCCACAAGTACTCTGAATGAGTCTGCCACTCCTCGGGTTCTGGTGTGAATTGACAATGAGTCTAACATATAAATTACATCGTCTTTTAACTTTTTGTGATGTATAGCATTGGACAGCTTTGTCTGGGACAATCCATCATGGACTGGTCCTGTTGACATTTTGGATTCTCTCTTATGACCTTGTCCTTTCAGCACAGGCATAATTGCGCTTATGATAATTTTATTCCCAGTTAGGCAGCTATTTTGCACACCTTTGAGTTACAGAATAACTAAGAAGCCAGTCCCCTGCACGGCTGCTGAAGCAAGGCACCTTGAACCAATTTATGCTGAGGCGCAGTCAGTCCAGCGGTGCAGCAGCAAATGGAAGTGGGCAAACTCGCCTCGCTCGGTGCACGTAGGTGGGTTACCTCTGCTTAGTTGTGCTTGCAAATCACTATACCACAGGTGCAATCTCAGCTGGGGGCTCCCTGCTGAGGAAACATCGGCCATATGTTTGCGCAGCAGATGACAGGGGGGTCTGCACAACCAAGCCCTCACCACGTGAAGGGGCTAGCAGGCAAAGGAGAGGGGTCCAGGCTCGTTCCCTCGACCTAGTTCACATGCAAAGAGCCTCCCATTCCACTCAGGGAGCATTAGGTTCAGGAATCATCGCTAATTTGCCTGTATATATGTACCATCGTGGTGTTTAGGGATTTTTTTTTTTTAGATATGTAGCGCTAGCAATTATCTAAGGTGATGGGCACATCTTTTTTCTTGAAGAATTGACTGTTCAGTGTCACTTTAGCAGGAATATACAATTATTATGGTACATGAATTATTTGAGCTGTTCCCTATGAAGACTGATTGCCTTTCACAGGCTGTGTGTGGGAGAGGCAGAGCAATCCCTGCTATTCCAGAGTCAGCACCCCCAGACAGCCAAGTGCAGCTGCAGAAGTGCGACTATCAGTTCGTCCGTAGCAGCACTTGAGCCAAAGCCTCTGCCCATCCTGCTCTCCAAACAAGAGAGTGATTTAGCTTTTTTAAAACCATTGGGTTAAGAAGAATGGGAGAAAGTGTGCAGGCCTCTAAATATTTAAAATTACCCTTAAACTCCGAGCCATATATCGCAACAGTGAGGAGAAGGGGGCGTCCCACTACATCCACGTCTGCAATTTCAGGGAAGAAGCAGTTATGTCACCTGTAGCTGCCTGTTAATATAAAAATATTAGACTCTTAAGTTATTGTAACGAGTAGGCTATGACACTCCCAGTGCAATGACCAGGGAACGAGACAAGTGCAGGTGTGTTTCAGCTGAAGAGCACAGCTTCACAACATCACTCTGCCCTCTTCCATACATTTTCCAGCCCCTTCAGTTTGGCCACTGAAGCCAATGTGAGGAGATGGTGGAAGGGACATAAATTTGACCAGGGATGAAAGTGACCTGCTACAGGAGCAGCCACTGCCAAGCTTGAAGGAGTGGCAAGCAGGGGAGATGAGGTTTTATTTTCCACTTGCCACAACATGCTTTTGTACTTTTTCTGGATCTGCTTCCTTTACACGTGTTTCGAAGCTGCTTCTGGGAGGAGGTGGTTGTTTCTGGAGTGTGGATGCGATGCTGGAGATGCTGCTCAAGCCCACAGACTTCTTGCATGCTGCTAACTCCTGCTGCCCTTGGCGCTCTTGCCCGCTGTCAGCCAGACTTTATTTGCCATCAAATTTAGCATGAAGTGTATCTGCTGTTTACCAGAAAGACTCACTCTCCTGAGAACAGTAGGACGTTTTTAGCCCGGCCTGGTGAAGGAGGAGGGATTGGGTGCGTGGCCTAAAGCTTCGTGCCTGAAGGAGAGAGAGGTGCTTCTGCAGCTCGGGGGCAGCACAGGAACAAGGCCATGTCCCCTTACCTCCTCCACTGCTTCCTCCTCACCTACCCGCTTTCTGGAAGCTGTAACTTAACTTAGCATTGGATGTTATTTGGTATTTGGTATCAAAACAGTCCAGAGAGTCAGCGAGAGACGCTAGCAGACAAGACAGGAGCATTTTAGACAAATGCTGAAGCTCGTGGAGGAGCAGCAACGCAGCACCAACGTCAACCGAGTTTCAGTTGAGTTGAAAAAGCAACTACCTAGTACCACGACACGAAGGAGAACGAACGGGTAACATTTTCCGATGCCACGACTCCCCTTCCTCCCTGTTCCTTCCAGCTGGGGAGGGGGCTGCGGTGCCCCCTGCCTCCACCTGTCACACGGGTGGGCACGGGGAAACCCATGGGCTCCGACAGCCCACCCTTGGCTCTGCCCGTCCCCTGCCTCCCCCGGCAGCCCCCCGGTAAGGGCTCTCCTCTGTCGGTCACAGGAGCTTTCCTGAAGCCTCCGGTACAACGCCCCCGGCCCCGGTACAACGCCCCGCTGCCGCCGCCCTCTCCCCGCACCCCCCGCGGCTCCCCCCCACTCTCACTTCTCTCTCTCCTCTCCCTCCCGTTTGTTTATTTATTTATTTCTCTATTTCTCTCCCTGCGGAAGCGGCAGCCACGCCAGGTTAAAGCCCTGAAACCCGAAGCCCTGAAACCGAGCCGCTTGTCCCCGCCGCTCCCACCCGTGTCCGGCCCCGGCCGCCGTCGAGGGGCCCCGACGGACGCCGGCTGCGCTCCGGCCGCCCAGGCGCGACGGTGACGGCCGAGCCCAGGGGAGATCAGGAGCAGGGGACGGGGCCAGGGGTGTCCCAGGATTTCCTCCCCTCCCCGGGGAGCCGCTGAGGCTGCCCTTCGCGAGAGAGGCGAAGAAACGCGGATCCGCCTCGCCCGCGCCGAGGGATGCTCGCCCCGTCCACCCGCGGCAGCTCCGGCGTGGGAGCCTCAACCCGGGTCCGAGCATCCCCTCGGCGCCCCCCCCAAATCCCCCTGATCCCCCCCTGACCCCCCCCGACCCCCCCCCGAGCCACCCCCCCGAGCCCGAGGCAGGGTCGCCCCCAGCCCCGGGAGCCGCGGGCTCCGGAGCCCAAACGGCCCCCGGCCGCCCCGTTCTGCATTTTAATACCGAAATCTGGAAGTGGAAATTGTTTGATGTATGAGGAGACGTTATCTAATTAGGGCGTAAGAAATTTAATCTTTCCAGCAGGCAGGTCATATAATTAATGTTAATTTAACGCTCAAATTCTCAGTCATTAATTTTTATTCTCTTAAATGTAGTTTGGCAGGGCCCCCTGATCCATGGCAATGGATTTTACTGGATGTAAGAGCACACTTGGTCTTTGGAGTGAATTACTGCAGCCCTTCCTATCCCAATAACAAGATCACATCATGTATGCATTATTAAGCCATGTAATTGAATGGTCCATAGTTTGCATATCAGACTATTAAAATAATGTGTTTTGCTTTTCTTCCAACACGTAATGTTAAAGCCTTTGCGAATATTTGGTGATTCTGATAATTATCACCAAATTACTACAAATGTTCTCTTCATTAACGTGATTTCTTTCAAGCATTTTTAAAAATGTGAATAATGCATTAAGTGGTGGCTTGTAAAGTGTTTTTTTTTTTTTTTTAAATAAAACTTGTCAACCGCAATTCGAAAATGAGACCGAAAGAAAAAGGGAAAGAAAAAAAAAAAAAAAAAAAAAAGAAAATTAACAATTGAACGGGAAGAGAACAGTTGTGCTATATGATTGGAAAGGACGACTTTTATTTTTCCCTATTTCAGATAAGTGACTGTACACCTTTAAAGTTTCACTCCATCGGGAGCAAAAGTGCATGCAATCTAAAGAACTGCCGATTGCAGACGATACAGAACAGATGGAGGAACAAAGTTGGAGCTTTTCCTTTTGCAGGGAATAGATGGGGACAGAGGCAGACAGACAGAGAGATTGATTTGAAAAGATACTGACCTCTCTCCTTCAGCTGCAATTTAACTTGTCCTGAAAAAAAAAAAAAAAAAAAAAGGAAAAAAAAAAAAAGGAAAAAAAACAAGTGAAATCTGCGTCCTCCCCTCCTCCCCGCCCTGCCTGCCTCCTTCCCCCCGCCCCAAGTGCGCGCTGTCATTTGAACAAACTGCGGCGCCGATCTCGGAAGGTGAATAATTCCCAATTAACTAAGTAACTAACTTTCTTCTTGCCATCTTGAGTCACTCACTTAACTAAATCTTAAGCCTCCGAGACCCTTCATTATCGCCTTCCCCCCGCCGCACTGTTTTCAAAGTTCAATAGCGAGGCAACAAAAAAAAAAAAAAAAAAAAAAAAAAAACCTGCTGCAAAATAAGAGTCTCTCTCCGAATTTAAGAGCCGTTCATTTGCATCGGGACAAGCCAGCCCCCCTTCTGCAAATTATTTAGGCACCAAAAAAAAAAAAAAACAACAACACAAAGGCCCCCCAGCAGCTGGTGTCGGGAGCAGTGCCACGGATGCTCTGCGGGACGTGAAGCAGGGCCGGGCTGCGGGAGCCGGGGCGCCCCGCAGCGCTGCGGGACGGCTGCGGGACGGCTGCGGGGCGGGCAGGAGCGGGTCCCCGCCGGGCCAGCCCCGGCCACGCTCTTATTTTGGTTGGGAGCGGGCGGCGCGGCCCCGGCTGGAGCGCGGAGGGAGGCGAACTGTGCTCCTCTGTTCGGTTTCGGGTTGGTTGGGCTTTTTTTTTTTTTTTTTTGATTTTTTTTTCCTCCCCCCCTCCTCTCTCTCTCTCTCTCCTCACTATAGCAACCAACGCCAGGCTGGCAAAAATGCACCCTCTGTGGACAATGGCCCGGCCTTCCTGCTCGCCTCGCTCCTCTTCTTCCTCCCCGAGCCAAAGAAACTTTCCAGACCCCCCCCCCGCCCCGGCCCCTCCTGCATCTCCCCCGGGGCAGGCTCCGAGAGCAGCCCCACCGGCACCGGGCCGGGCCCGGGGGGAGGCAGCGGGCTGTCCCCAGCCGGGCTGCGGGTGCTCTGGGGGGCTGCCCCCGTCGCACCGGGCTGAGGATGCTCTGGGGCGCTGCTGCGGCCCTGGGTCCCCCCGGGGTGCCCCCAGCCGCGTCCCGTGCTGGGTGGAGAGGAAAAGCCCGGTGGCACCCCCAGGCTGGGCATCCCTTCGGCCTGGAGGCGAGCACGGCGCTGGAGAGCCCGGGGGGGGTTTGGGGAGGGAGAGGAGCCACCTTCCTCCTGCCGCCAGCCCAGACCGCCCCAAAGCCGGAGGGGGCCGGAGGGCCGTGCACCCGGGCGCTTCGGCTGAGCCCTTCCCGGGGCGCTGCTCGCCTCCGCCGGCCGCGATCGCTGCAGGAAAGAAGAAAACAACCGTTAGCTGCACCACACAGGGATGGAGAGCTTGCTCTCTCCTTTATTTTGATTTTTTATACGTTGTCCCGCACAGCTCCCCGTTGCAGGCTTTGGGAAGTGCCCGCTGAAATCCCCTTTGCCTGCCGGAGGGGCTCGGCCGCCTCCCCCTGCTCCTCTCCTCCTGCTCCTGGGCCAGCAGAAACGCCCCAAAAGCCCCGTCGTGGGGCGCTCCTTTACCGGCCAGGGAAAGTAAAAGGCAAACTCCAATCGCGCCCGGGTCTGGCTCCGAGGATTCAATAAACAAGCCGCATTAACTCCAGCCAGAATTTATCTCGTAGACTGATGGAATTTGTCTTTTTTTTTTTTTTTCCTCCTGCTTCTTCTGCTTCTTTTCGCCCCCCAAGGCCTCATATTCTCCACTCAAAATTTCGCAGCCTTCCTTTGATAAATTACTCAAAGTAATCCCTGCACCAGCCAAGTCTGACTGGTTGACGTTGTGTTAGAAGTCTTCATAGCGGTGTCTGTCTATAAAATATTCACTTGCGGACTACAAAGGGTGGATCATTTTTAATGACAAGATTCAGAACTGGAGGATGAAGGGAAAAGATTAATATCCGTGAATTCAAATAATTTAATTTCAAATGCCGAACTTAGAGCATTATACCCTACCAGTTTAAACAGCGATGCAGATAAAATAGAAGAGTCTCGGGTGAATGAAGTGGCCGGAAGAATAGAGTTGCGGGGAATGCTGGAAATGAACCTTCGTGCAAACTTTGCGGGAACTTTTTCTTTTTCTTTTTTTTTTTCTTTTTTTTTTAAATTCCACACCTTTCTATCTTCTGGGATAATCGGTGTTCTAGCGGGGCAAAAATACAGATGATATTCCGTATGTGTGCGTGCGGATATATATATATGTGTACATACGTGCGGGGAGATTTTTCTCCGTCTCGAGATAGGTGGGGAAATCTATTTGGACGGCGGATTTTAATTTCAATGGGTAATGTGAGCTCGTGCAATCAAAGTTATCAATTTCTGTCCTTTTTGTTTAGATTTCTTAGTTAAATGTGTTTGCTATATCTACCCCGAGGAGAAGCAACTTGAAAGTGTAGCTTTTGAGTCATCTTATAAATACATCCCTGAGGCTGCGGTTCTTGCAGCTTTAAGCAGTTTTCATTAAAGCAGCCAGCTGCCTCTTTGTGTAGATTGGATTTTTTTTTTTTTTTTTTTTAAAGCAATCACTTGTGAAGCCCCGGCCTCAGTTTTGTCTCTCCGCAGGCCCTTAAAGTTGAAGTTTCATTCATGCCTTGGGTCTCGCCACCGAATCAGCCTCCTCGGAGCAGCGCTGGCGAGAGCCACACGAAAAGTGCGGGCTTGAATACTTCACAGGGAAAGGTTAAAAAGGAAGCAGAGATCAAAACAACCCCATCTCACAAAAGGTGCATTAAACGCGCCCCGGCAATGAGCACGGAGCTGCCGAGCCGGCCTTCGCAGGCAGCGCCTGGGAGCCTCGCGTTGGTTGCGCCCAGCCGTTCTCCCGGAGAGGCTCGGGCGTTTTTTTTTCTCCCCCCTTTTTTCCTCTCCTCGTCGCTTTTGCCCCCGGGGGGTCGCCGGGGACCCCCGTGAGGTGCTCGCAGCCCCGTGCTGCGGAGCGAGGCTGCCGGAGGAGGAGGAGCGGCGCGGCGGTGAAGGAGATATCAAGGAGGGCTGTCAGTTCAAAGCTTGCGGGGCCGTTTGAAAACCTTCCTCCCGTCAAAGTACAGCAGCCCGGGTGTTTGAACAGCTGCTTTGAACGGCGAGCGAGGGGCTGAGCCGAACCGCAACACCGCAGCGCCCGCCCGAGACGCCGCGCCACCGCCGGCCCGCTTTTGTGCGGGAGGAGAAAAGGGGAATAAAGCCTCGGGGGACCGCGGGTCCCGCGGGTCAGCCCCGCACGGCGGGCGGGGGGCGCACGGCTGCCTCCCTCACAACCCCGGCGCCCGGCGGGTCCCGCGGCCGAGGCTGCGGCCGGCACCGGGACGGGACCGGGACCGGGACCGGGACCGGGACCGGGACCGGGACCGGGGACGGGGACGGGGAATGGGGACCGGGACCGGGGGCTCGCTCCCCTCGCTCCGCCTCGTCAGGGGCTCCCCGCGCCGGGCCGAGCAACAGGAGCCGTTAACGGGCGGGCCCCGGGGCGGGGCGGGGCGGGGCGGGGGCGCGGAGCTCCTCACCCCTCGCCCCCCCCCCGGGCCCGGGCCCGGCCCCGCCGCCGCCCCCGTTCCCCCTCAGAGCCGGGCGTCGGGGGGCGGGCGGGGGGCGGGCGGGGGGCGGGCCCTCTCGGCGCGGCTCGCCCAATGGGCTTGCGCGGCGGCGGCGGTTGCCAGGGGCGCCCGCGTCCGTCAGGCGCCGCGCGTCCAATGGGCGGCGGCGGCGGGGCGGGGCGGCCGCGCGTGCCTTCGCAGTGGGCCCCGCCGCCGCGCGGGCCGGGGGGGCGCGGGCGCCGCGCGGCGCCCGAGGCGCAAAAGTAGCTGTCAAATGCGCGGCGCCTTTCCCCGGCGCGCTCAGTGCGGCGCGGCGAGTCATGGCGACCGCAGCCTCCAACCACTACAGCCTGCTCGCCTCCGGCTCGCCCATGGTGCACGCCGAGCCGCCCGGCGGCATGCAGCCCGGCGGCGGCTACCGCGACGCGGGCGCGCTGGTGCAGGCGGACTACGCGCTGCAGAGCAACGGGCACCCGCTGAGCCACGCTCACCAGTGGATCGCCGCGCTGTCCCACGGCGGCCCCGGCGGGCCGGCGGCGGGGGAGGCGGCGGCGGCGGCGGCGGCGGCGGCGGAGGCGGCGGCGGCGGCGGCGAGGCGCCGTGGGCGGCGGGCGCGCTGGGCCAGCCCGACATCAAGCCGGCCGTGGTGCAGCCGGGCGGGCGCGGCGACGAGCTGCCGCCGCCGCCGCAGCACCCGCCGCCGGGCCGGGCGCCGCACCTGGTGCACCACGGCGGCGGCGGCGGAGGCGGCGGCGGGCACCACGCGGCGGCCGCGGCGGCGGCGGCGGCGGCGGCGGCGGCGGCGGCGGCGTGGCGAGCGGGCGGCGCGGCGCACCTGCCGCCCGGCATGGCCGCGGCCAACGGCGGGCAGGCGGCGGGGCTGCTGTACTCGCAGCCGCCCGGCTTCACCGTCAACGGAATGCTGGGCGCCGCGCAGCCCGCCCTGCACCACCACGGCCTGCGCGACGCGCACGACGAGCCGCCCGGCCCCCCCGGGCCGCCCCCCGGGCCCCCCGGGCCGCCGCACCACGGCGCCGAGCACGGCGGGCCGCCGCCGCCGCCGCCTCACGGCCCGCACCCGGGAGCGGCCGGGCCGCCGCCGCCGCCGCCCTCCGCCGCGCCCCCCGGGGCGCCGCACCACGAGGCGCACTCGGACGAGGACACGCCGACGTCGGACGACCTGGAGCAGTTCGCCAAGCAGTTCAAGCAGCGGCGGATAAAGCTGGGATTTACCCAAGCGGACGTGGGGCTGGCGCTGGGCACCCTGTACGGCAACGTCTTCTCGCAGACCACCATCTGCCGCTTCGAGGCCCTGCAGCTGAGCTTCAAGAACATGTGCAAGCTGAAGCCTTTGTTGAACAAGTGGTTGGAGGAGGCGGACTCCTCCTCGGGCAGCCCCACCAGCATAGACAAGATCGCGGCGCAGGGCCGCAAGCGGAAAAAGCGCACCTCCATCGAGGTGAGCGTCAAGGGCGCGCTGGAGAGCCACTTCCTCAAGTGCCCCAAGCCCTCGGCCCAGGAGATCACCTCGCTGGCGGACAGCCTACAGCTGGAGAAGGAGGTGGTGAGAGTGTGGTTTTGTAACAGGAGACAGAAAGAGAAGCGCATGACGCCCCCGGGAGGGACGCTGCCGGGCGCCGAGGACGTGTACGGGGCCAGCAGGGACACGCCGCCGCACCACGGGGTGCAGACCCCCGTGCAGTGAACTCGCGGCGGGGGCGCCCGGCCCCGCCTGCTCCTCCTCCTCCTCCTCTCCTCCTCTTCCTCCTCCTCCTCTTCCTCTCCTCCTCCTCTTCATCCTCCCCCCGACTTTCGATCGTCCTCCTTATCTTATCGTTATTATTTTTTTTTAATTTTCTCCCGTCTTTCAAAAAAAAAAAAAAAAAAAAAAGAAAAGAAAAACCGCGCAAAAAAAAAAGAAAAAAAAATAACAAAACGAAACAAAACAAAAAAAAAATAAGCGAGAGAGAAAGAGAGAGAGAGAGAGAGAGAGAGAATCAAAGCAGACAAAGCACCTGCACCGGACTGTCCCTTAGACGGCAGCAGGTGCGGGGCGGTATTTTGACCTTCCCGTGCGCTGCAGCGCAGTGAGTATCGCGCCCAGGCCGGCAGGGCAGGGGCGAGCGGGGGGCTCCGCTCCGCGCCGGCCCAAAATTTGCGCCCTGCCCTGGCCCTGGGGGTGGCGAGGACGGGGGTGGGGTGCGGGGGACACGGGGGTGTGGGGGGGGGGGGGCGCTGCCACCTCGCCGGCCCCACGGAGCCCCCCCCCCCCCCCCGACACAAAAGGCAGGTGGCATCGCGGACCGTCGCTCGGGGTTGGCACATGCTGCTGTGTTTATTTTCTGTGGATCCCCCGTAGGAATGAGTATGTGAAAAGGAAGAGAAAAGCGAAGCTATCCCTTTTGATGTAGGCAGTATTTAACCGTACCGATTTGCACTGCAAGGAAATCGAAGTTTACATAAACAGATTCATTTTGTTTTCTTCCTTTCCCACCTTAGTTTTGAAAATGACTTGCATTTTCCACGGTGAGCGTTAGTCGACCAGTGACCGGTCCACGATATGTTACTGTGTTCTAGCCTTTGCTTTATGTGTATATGTGAACTTTTTGTTATAAACGAGTCTTCTTAAATATGTGTAATGCTTATTTTCTCCTTTTGCTGCAGCAGGAAGAGCGCATATATCTGTATGTATGCCTACGTACGCACGCCTGCCTGTACGTACATGCAGACACATATATGTATAATATATAATATATATAATATATATATATATATATCTGCGCACCGCCAGCTTCCTCTCTCCAGAGGCTTGGCTCTCCCAAACGCTCGCTCAGAGGCGACTTTGGAGAAGGGAGAAGGGAGGGAGTCGACAAAGTAAACTTCATTTTCAGGCAGTGTTTGCGGGGGTCGAGGCTCAGTGGAGGGGGGGGGGGGGAAGAGCTGCTCGGCCCTCCCAGCTTGTTGCGGCAGGGGCGAGCAGGGCCCATTGTGGCGGAGCTCCGGGAGGTGAAACCACACAGTTCATTTCCAGAGTTTTCCCGGAGAAAGTGGCGCTCCCTGGAGAGGGAAGGGGGGGTCCTTTAGGCCTCCCCCGGTGGCAGGGTGCCGCCAGCCCCCCAAACTTGCCGCCGCAATGGGGGTGCGGTGCTGGGGGGCCCACGCAGCGTGGCTGGGTCCCACCCGCGTGGGAACACGGCCCTGTCCCCACGGCCCCTCGCCCGTCTTTTTGCTGCGCTGCCCCTTCTCTACTTTTCTGTTCATCCCCAGCCCCCCCTCACCTCCACCACCGCCACCTCCTCCGGTCGGGTTGCGGAGTAATTTATTGGACGAAAAGACGAGTTTAACTCGGGCAGCCTTGTGTCTTTCACTGGGGAATGAAGTGAAGTGGAAAGAAATGCCATTTTCAATTCGTCTTCCCCCCACCCTTCCCACCCACCCACCCCCCTCCCCGGTAACAGTTTTAAAGTGCATTTCGTGGCATTGCCCTGATGGGAAACGGTTAACTTTCCAAAAAGAAGAAAGGAAAAAAAAAAAGGAAAAAAAAAAGAAAAGAGAGGGAGAGAGAGAGGGGGAAACCCACGGGGAAAGCAAAACAAAACAAACAAAACAAAAAGCTCTGAAGAGAAGCATAGGAGCGGGAACTCGGAGCAGCGTATGTATGTGTGCGCGTGTGCCTCTGTGTTTATGTACTTATGCACACGCACAGCCATACATATACATTAGAGGAACTTTAAACTATGATAGTTATAAATTCAGAAAGGGATCATTTAGTCAGCACGAATGGGTGCTATATAGGCAAAACATTTTTATAAGCTAAAAGTTTACTTAGGTGAGTGTTGGACAATTATGGAGCAAAAACAAGGAAGCGTTCTCTTGCAGAGAATCATATAAATATTGCATTCAGTAGCTAAGGCTTTAGACTACGTTTCTCATTGTCTTTTAAAGCGCCTGTGACATTTGGTTTTCTTTCTTTCTTTCTTTCTTTCTTTCTTTCTTTCTTTCTTTCTTTCTTTCTTTCTTTCTTTCTTTCTTTCTTTTCTTCTTGGTAAGACAGATGATGATTTCTAAGAGGCACATGCAGTAGCCTTTTTCCTAGTTTTCCAACAACTGTTACAAAGATACGGGCACCGAGCTTTTCTCTTTTCTTTTCTTTTTTTTTTTTTTTTTTTTTTTTTTTGGGTGTATTGAGCTGCTTGTTATTTAAAGTGTTGAGGACTAGCGCTTAGTGAAGTGAATCAGATCAGGGCAGATCCAGTGGTAAAGGGAGGAAATGAACTTTCAGACGCTTATTAATATGTGTGTAAGGTCAGAAAACGGAGTCTAGAGGAGGTTTGAGAAACGCCTCAAACTCCAAATAGGTTTACTAAAAAAAAAAAAAAAAAAAAAAAAAAGTTACCACGCAAACCTTACCACTATGTATATATGTTTAATATTTGTCCTTTGAAATGCAGAAATAGTTTCAATGTTTTCTTTGTCTATTTTTCTTTTTCTTTTTTTTTTTCTTTCTTTTTTTTTTTAAATGCTACCCAGGGAAATATTTTCATATCATTTTTAAGTGGCCTGCCTCAATGTATATTTATTTCTTTCAAAGCAAACAGGTTCTGGAAACTGTTTTTCTGTAGCTTTAAATGAGTAGGTGAACAAAATCTATATGGGATGTAATTTTTTTTGGTTCAGTCTCTTTAAAAAAATACTTTGTTTTGGTACATTTGGATGTGCTTGTGGGGAAAAATAAAAACGCAGAGATCCTTATATATTTATGTTAAAGTAATATTTTATTATCTACATAAAACAGAAATGCACAATACCTTCATAGTTTGTTCTAATTATTGAAATATCTTTATTTTATTTTTAAAGATAGCACAGATTTGCATAGCTCTTAAAATTTGGAGGGAGAACGCCCCAGTACTTATACACTGAGCTGAGTTCTGTGTAAAGCGCCGCCGTTCCTTTATATCTCCTGGAATTTTGGAATAAATTTTATGCCTATACCGAGAGGTTCCACGTCCCTGACTTCCCGGGCTTTGACGGAGGGCAGCGGGGGCTGTGCTCGCTGCGTGTCCCCGCGGATGACCGCAGCAGCGGGGCTCCAGGCGTTTGGTTTTTGGGGCGCGCAGGGGGGCCCTGCCCCTGGTGCTGGCACCGAGCCCCGCTCCGCAGCTTGGTCGCAGCCCCGTGCTGTGCCTGGAGGCTCGGCCCAGGAGAGAGCCCGCTCTCCTCTGCTCCTTGCCTTTTGACAATTTAAGATCGGGCTCCTAAAAAATAATAATTAAAAAAAAAAAAATTACAAAAGAGGGGAAGAAAAGAGGGGAAAGGCGGAGCTTCCCTACGGGGGAGCGCTGTCGAAAGCCGGGGAGCGGGGCCGGCGGCCCAGGCTGCGGCGGGCGGGCGGTGCTGTGGCTGTACCTAGGGAGAACTGTGCTGCCGGGCCGTGCCTTGCCGAGCCATACCGAGCCGTGCCGGGCCGTGCCGGGCCGTGCCGGGCCGTGCAGGGCCGTCTGCGAGCGGCCGGAGCCGGGCGTTGCGCCGCGGGGGTGCCGGCGTCGGGGCGGGCGCGGCGGGGTGCGGAGCGGGGTCCTGAGCGGGGAGAGTCGGGGTGCGGAGAGCCTCCGGGGCTCGCTCGGTGTGTGGAGGACGGTGTCCCGCTGCCCCCTCCCCGGCGGTTTCCGCGATAGTTTCGAGGCTTATTAGATTTAATCATCTTTCCTAACTCCTAGTCAATATCACGCTCATCCCGAACAGATTCAGCTAAATGATCTTATCAATAGTTTCGAGGAGAAGTGACAGAAAGAAGAAGTGTTTTGCGACCGCAGACGTGCTGACGGGTAAAATGTTTAAGCTGGCTATGGATTTGAAGCCCTCGGTCAATATCCCGCCGGATTGCCTGCGGAACGCGAGCAGCCTCTGCCCTCTGCAGGACACTTCGGGGGGCCCGGAGGGAGCCTTGCGCCTGTGACAGCAGGGCCCTGCTGGCTGCGAGCAGGGGCTGGCCGGGACGGGAAGAGCCTCTCCCGGTGGGGTAGCCCCTTGCCATGAGCCGGGGGCAGGCCCGAGGCCGCGGGGATGGGCGCCGGGGTGGCCGCGGGGCAGCGCCCGCAGGGATGCTCCTGCCCCGGGGAGCGGAGGGCAGCGGCTGGCTCGTGTGTGCTGCCCGGGAGGGGAGGCCGGCCGGGCTGTGTGTGTGTGTGCGGGAGATGCTTTTGTCTCCTCTCGTTGTATTTTTTTTTTCCCCTTCTTTCTAAGAGAAAGGGAAAAAAAAAAAAAAATTGGAGCGGCCGCGGGGCGCACTTTCTGCAGGTGGATGTCGGGGTGCGCGGCAGCGAGCGGGGCTCGGGCACGGCCGCTCCTCCCAGCGGTGCCTCCCTTCTTTCTGCAGCTCCGCTGCCGACAACAAAAGCACGGCGCCCTCGGCTCGCTCCCTCCGACGAGGGCCGAAGCCGGGAGGCGGCTGCGTGTCCCCAGGGCCGTGCATCGCGGCTCCGGCTCGGCAGACATTGGCTATGTACAGCCGTACATAGCCAATAACGAACCCCCCCCCCCCCCCCCCCCCCCCCCCCCCCCCCCCCCCCAAAGGCTGCTGCCTCCCCCGGTTAAACTTTGCAGAGCCCGGCGGTGAAAAAGCGGCCCCGGTCGCCCCCCGCCGCCTTTCCCTCGCCCTCGGGTTTTGCTGGAGGATGCTCAGGGGCCGGGTGTCCCCCCCCCCCCCGGCTCTCGGCCTGGGATGGGGCCTGGCTGCTCCCGCAGCCCCCAGACCCAGCCTGTCGCCGTCCCCATCCCTCCTCCGGCTCCCCGTGTGGGGCACGAAGCCCCCCGAGGTCTGCCCGAGCCACGTCGGTGGGGCTGCTGCGGCTCTTTGTTCTGGTGCTGGCTGCGCGGGGCTGCTCCTCCTGTGGGAGGGAGGAGAGGGGAGGAGAGGAGCAAGACCCCCAGGGCGAGAGGAGGTCGGGAGGGGGGCTTTTACCCGAGGCTTTTGGTCCCCATCGTGGGAAAGGGCGGCGGGAGCGAAGGGGGGAAAGTTGTCGGAAAGCTGGGCTCTGCCGTGCCCTCCCCGCCGTCGGGGGCTGCTTGTTTAGCCTGTACTTCGGGAGGGGACAGGGGGGTGACTACGGGGGTGTTGGTGCCTCTCCGGCCTTAATCCGCAAAGGGAATTGGGTTTCTGGGGAGCTGCGGGCGCTCACCCGGTGCCTTGCGGCGAGGTTTTGCCGTCGGGGCTGCGGTGCTCCTCAGAGGGCGGCTGGAAGCCTGCCCCGGCTGTAGGCGCTCGGCTGCACTTCCAAGGGCACGGACCTTTTGGGGGAAATGAGTTAGAGCCTAAAACAAGCGTGCTTCGGCGGAGCGGCTGAAATAAACCCGAGAACTTCCCCAAGGCGCCTTCCCTGCGGGGTGCGGGACAAGCACGGGGCCGCCCGGCCGTGCGCGGCTTCCCACGCTCCCAGCCTTGTCCCCAGCCCCAAAAAGGGCCCTGTCCGGGGGCAGCCCCGCTCTCCCCCCCCAGTACAGCCCCGGCCCGCAGCCGGGCCCGGGTCCCCCGCAGCGCCCCACAGCCGGGGGCCGGATCCTGCCCCCCTGCCCCGCTCTCCGCCGGCCGTCCCAGGGAGCATCTCCCAGCGGGTCGGGGCAGCGTGAACAGGGCCCCGGGCCGGACCGCTCCTCGCCCGGAGTTTCTCTTCCTCCTCCTCCTCTTCCTCCTCTTCCTCCGGGCACGAAGATGCGGGCGGAGGGGCCGCTTTTTTTCCACCACCCCCCCCCTCCCCCCCCCTTTTACCCCTGCCCGGCCGTCCGGAGCCGTCCCGGGAGCTGTAAGAGGCTCTCGTCTAAAAGTTCGGGGCTGTTTTCAGCCCGCCCGCCTCATTCATTAATTCCCTTTTCCCTCCTTGATTCATTCATGTCTGCAGTCATTCATTGCCAAGTCCATGGAGGCATCAGCTCCTTGGTCAGTAGGGGAGACGCACAAACAAGGATGGTGCTATTTATTTCCCTCTGCCTGTGGATTTCCAAGACATTCAAGCAGGCACAATCATTAAACTAATTTGTATTTGATTGTTTGGGCGGACGGGGGTGAATTTTATTGCACTAAGCATTCAAGCACGCACGCATCGCTGATTACCAGTATACATTAAATAAAGTTGTTTGTACACATTGTCTTACCACATATAGGCAGTCTTATTATTCTAATTACTCTAATTAGTGCATTGAAATGTTTTCTACTTGATTTGAGGAGACAGTGATTAGTTCTATTACTTCTTTTAACTCTTATTTCATGGAAAACTGTTGGTGCATGTTCCAATTACCTTATTTTTCTCTTTAATATCGTGCGGGCCAAAAATATGATGAAATAATAGCGTTGGCGGGCAGAAACTTTCATCTATTTTCCCCATTAAAAGAGCTTCCATTTTTTATAGTTTCCCCAGCAGATATGCACATATATTTTATTTTATTTATTTTTTTTTTCCCAGGCGATGGCAAATAATTATTTCTAGCCAAAGCAGCACGTTTCTTCTTCACATTTTCTTCTGTTAATGCTCGGACACGCTCTGCTTGGAGCATCCCCTTTTTACTTTCCTTTTTTTTATTTTTATTTTTTTTATTTTTTTTTCTCCAAAAAGGGAGTCGGAGGTGTATTTCACGCGGGCCCTCTTTCATAAAATTTAAATTAATGCCGCTATTAATTGATAAGATCAGTTCCTCAAACACGTTCCTTCGGCAGGGAATTGTAATTAAAGCCTTAATCCCGTTTGAGGCTTCTCCTTTCCCAAACCCTTTCTGGAGGGGTTTTTGTCGCCGTGCCCGGTGCCGGTCCCGGAGCGGCCGGACCCCGGCGGGGCGGGGAGGTCACCCGGTTATCGGGGCAAGCATCGGCACTATTGGGCCAATAGAGGTTTTGTGTCGGGTTTTGGTGTGTGTGTGCGCGGTTTTGCCTTTTGTGTCGATGTGCGAGGCACTTAAAACGAGACGGGTACAAAGCCGGCGGTGGGGCCGGAATCTCGCCTCCCTCTCACGTTACAGCCGGGGAGAGCGGCTGCTGCTCGGTCATACAGACACTGCTTTTGTTGTTGCTGCCTCCCCCTCCCCTTCCCGCTGTTTTGTTAAATAAATACGAAGGGGTGGGAAAAAAATACGAAAAAAAAAAAAAAAAGGGGGGGGGGAAAAAGTCCCGTAAAATTCTTAGAAGTCCAGGTCTGGAGGGAAATCTATGGAGTTACATAGGTAAATACTCGGCCTAGGCTGCTTATACTTTTAATATTTAACCTGGGATTACCCGGGATCTGAAGACGTGCTCCTAACCTTTGCCAATTGCCTATGCAGAAGAAATCCCGCAAGATGCACAAAGGGGAGAGGCGGCTGCCAATTGCCGCTGCCGAGCGGCTCCGAGCCGCTGCCGCTGCCGCTGCCGGAGCCCCCCCGGCCCTGCGCAGCCCGGCACCGGGACCGGGACCCAAAACGGGACCGGGACCGGTTTTTGGGGTCGGGACCGGGGTCGTGCTGGCGCGGCCTCGGGGCCGCCTTTGTCGGGATCCGGGGCGGGTGGGGGCTCGGCGGGGGCTCCCCCTGCCCCGCAGCTCGCCCCCCCGGACCCCGTTTTCTCCGCATTGCCCGAGGGTCCCGGCGGGGGGGTGCCGGTGTTGCGGGGCGGGGGTGAGTGCGGGGTGAAGCCTCCCGGCTCTTCCCCTTCCTGCAGAGCCCCGCCGCACATGGGGCGGGCCGGGCAGGAGCCTTGCATTGCCCCGATCGTGTGCAGCCCCCCGCAGCCCCCCGCAGCCCCCCGCAGCCCCCAGCCCCGTCCCGGTCCCGGTCCCGGTCCCGGTCCCCGCGGGGGCAGCGCCCGGAGCCGGGCGTGGAGCTCGGGCTCCCCCCAGCGGCCGCCGGGAGCCCCGGGCCGGGGTCGGGGGTCGGGGGTCGGGGGGTGTGGGCGCCCTGTGCCCCCCCCCCGCTGCCTCTCCCCCCTGCCCGGCTCGGCCCCGGTTCCCCCCCGTGAGGACCCGCCGGAGGGGTGCTGAGGGCGGGTGAGCGACATGTCGCGATAGCAGAGCATCCCGCTAGCTCGGCAAGCAAAAGGAGCCGAAACAAACCAGACCAACGCCGGCAAAGATTTAAGTTTCGGAGGACAGAGGCCGTCACGCCACAGGCAGCAAGCACTGCGGCACCGAGCAGGCGTGGGGAAACGGCCCGTTTTCCTGCTGAGCACCAGCCGAGGACCCGTCGGGAGGAGAGAAGCAAGGCCCCGTGCCCACGGCTGCACCAGAGGAGGTAAGAGGCAGCTGCAGCCCCCGACAGCTCGGCCCGATGCAGGGAGCCCAGCTCAGGGCAGGCAGAAAGCCGGAGAAGCCGCCTTTGTTCCGGGGACCCTTTGGAAACTGGAAGATAAGCGAGGCTTGGGTTGCTTGTCCATGGGTTTGGGGAACTGGATAACGCCATCCTCTTGTGCACCAGTTTCACTGAGCACCCTCGGCGCGTAACTCCCGTCCCAAACCCAGCAGCGATAAATCAGGGCAGAATCGGGGTGCTCACATGGAGCAGCCCCTCATTAAAATCCCAAATGCCTGTCCTTTAGCCGCAGGCACCCCCACACCATGGGCTGGGACACTTTGAGCTACATCCCGTGGCGAGGGGTCAGATCTCACTTCTCTCCCAGCCAAGCTTCCCGCCTGCCCCAGCCCCATAACACCTGCATGTCTCTGGGGGGTTGTCCCGGGTCAGGAACTGTCAGAAGCCAGAGTCAGAGCACCTGGAGAAAACGTGAAATAATTCTCTTTCACAGAGGTAGTTTGTCAGCTTACACTCTGGCTTAGCAAAGCAGGCATCTGCCTACATCCTACCAGCCACCTGAGCAATCACAGTGAGCTAACAAACTGCAAAATTACAGCGAGATTTAGCAAAGCACTTCTCTGCAGCTTCCGTGGTCGGAGCCCTGACCTGGGGCTGGGACTGCTGTTCCACCAAGTGCCCCTGGTTTGCAGGTGCGGTTTTGCACCAACGTGCGGGTCCCAAACACCCAGCCTGAGCATCCTGCCAGGGACTACCACATGCAGGGAGAAGTGCTTGCACTTAGGTGTCCCAAATGCTTTCTGTTGGAGATCGGAAGTGTTCAGGTGATGAAGCAGCTCAGTGGAATTGCTAGGAGGCAGCGCAGGCACCGGCTGGGACAGCAGTGAACATTGTAAAACACGAGTAACAGTCCCACCCCAGAATCCCAACCTGCCCGCCTATACAGAGGAGTATCCCTAGCAGACACGGCCTGTTTTCTCATTTCTGTTAGCAGTTTCAAGACAAAATCTAGCATTTATTGACTAAAAGGCATGGCCTTTCTGCCTTTGTGAGACATGCTGCTGGTCTGTGAGGGTGAGGCCGCAACAGGTACTGACCGCCTGGGAGACTGAAGGATGCAAGGAGGAGCTGGAGTCCCCTTACTCTCCCAAATTTAAACCCACCATCCACAGGAGACCTCTGGGAAAAATAAATAAATAAATAAATGTTTTTATGAGACAGTGTTGTTCTGAAGAGAAAAACAAATATGGCAAGGTGTGAGGTAGTACACTGGCTTTCCTGCAAAGGGCAGAGTGCACATTTTCACTTAGTCTCTTACAGCGTTGAAGGAAAGAAGTGCTTTTATCAATGACACGGCATTCAGCAATTTTAGATGGCAAATCGGGGTAACATGGGAGCGACGGGATGACATTTGCCACGGGTCAGCGTTGTGCTCACGGACAGGACGTTACTGGTGTGCGGCTCCACTCTGGAGCCATGGTCTGATGGTGCAGCTCCAAGGGCCAGTGCTCAGGCTCAGTTCCTGCTGGCTGAAAGACACTAAACGTGCCTAAGGGAAACGAAAAAGGTGGGTTGTCATCCCCACCCCCTGCAACTGACCCCTTGTTACCGGTGACAGGCAGCCCCTGGTCATTAGCTGGAGATCATTAATCCCGATCTATGGCTTCTTTCTGAAGATGTGCCATCTTGGGCAGTGGAGATGCAGATGTGAGAGCGTCTGCACCTTCTGGAGAGCAGCAGAACACCAATGGATCAATACCTTAACTTGAAAGCTGCTGTCATTCTCTGAAGAGACTGAATTATTTAAAAGTAAAAAAAAAAAAATTATCAGAGCTGCACTGTAGATCTCTAGGTTGGATCAGTACCCACTCTATTTTGCTCATTGAAATCCCATCTTTTAGCTAATTCAAAGATAAGTATTGAGTCTTGCATAACCCTCCAGCTCTCCGTGGATGTCATTAGTATGCAAGGCAGTCAGCGATCACAGAGGTGGAAAGGGAATTGCGAGTTTAGTCACTTGTCCCCGGGTCAGTTGGCAGGCACTGCACAGCCAGCAGCGCAGCCCAGGGCTTCCATCTCATGTCTCTGCACCCACCCACTGATGTTAGCCCTCACCCACTGCCTGAAAACGAGTGCCTCGTGCTCAGCACGAGGTAGTGGCTGCAGACCTTACAGAAAAGGTGTACAGAAAAGAAAAGTTGCTCCGAATCACCCTACCAGATCCACTGTATGGAAAAAAAAAATACAAATACTGAAAATAGCGTGCCATCGCCTTCAGTGAACCTCCGTCGGGGCAGGTAATTTTGCACGCAAACACCTTGCAATTCCTACACAGAGGTGATTGCAGAAATGCGATGAAAACGTCCAAACAGATATTGTATATATAGTAAGTTCTCTGAAGTTCATCTCAAAACGCTATTGTGTCAGACATTTTCAAAGTGCCCAATGAAGCAGTTTAGCACTGACTCTTTGCTGTAGTCAGAACAGCTGCTTCCAGCAAGAGATCCCCAAGAGCAGGTGTTGGAAAGTGATAGCAGACACCAGACTAAACCATTTTCAACAGCATCTTGAAGCAAGAATGAGAATTGCTCACATCAATCACACCTTCTTAGATGTAACACCACTTTCTTTTTATTCCTATTCCAGTTTTCATTAGCTCAGAGCTGCCTTTGATAATTTGTAGCGACTGTTAATAAGACTAATTTAGACAAGGTGCTCTCCATCCTTCTATGCAAGGCCTCCCGTGTTAAAATAACACCTGCCCAAGTTGTCATGTTTACTATTGGATACAAGTATCAGAAACAAAAACCTAAGTCATTTAAACTTAAATCACATCTTTCTATTGCATTCGGTGTAATTTTTGGACTATTTAATGTTTATCATCTTTTTTTTTTTTGTCTGTAGTGGACTTTGGTTGAAGCCCGTGAACAAAGCTAATTCTAAACACGATTTATCCTTCTTACTAAGGAACCACACAGACCATCAGTGGTCCCAAACAGGACTTGGAGACCTGGAAATGTTTAGGTATGCCGTTTCTTTTTCAGGTGGAGAGCACCTCCTGAGCCTGCTCAGGCACACCTAAACACGGGTGCTTCTCTTTCCTCCCAGCACTTCAACACCGTGAGGTATCCCGCACCATGTTACCTCAATATGACCGAAGAAAGGGGTCTGCAAATCCTTGCTATGGCTCCTGAGATTTTTTTTAAAGAAAAATACCCCCCCCCAGTGAAATATAATAATATGTATGAAGGAGAGGGATACATCCTTGTTGCAAAAATGCAGTTGCAATTGTTTTAGCTCCCACAGAAATCTGGCAGCTCGAAACTGCATGGCCACTGTGTCAGAGCATTTTGATTTCTACCTCTTCAAGACCACGATGGGAAACATTACATTAAAATCTGCTTATCATAACGAATGTCTGCGTTGTATGTGACAACACTTGATACTACCAGAGAATAAACATTTGCAGCATGCATGGTATCAGACCTACATTGTTTTACTTATATTCAATTAAGATTGCCAATTGCATCTTAAGGTAACAGAGACGCAGTGACACTTTTTGAACATTTTCACAGAACATTAAACATTCCTCAGTCCCTGCGGACTGATAACATGTAAAACTATGTAAGTATTGAGAACATGTAATTGCTTTCGCTTCCCCAAATAATAATGCACTTCTGCCAAACAATGATGTGATAAAGCGTACTACAGCCTCTCAGGCATTAAAACCTGGAAATCCTGAAATATTTTAAAATCTGGATTTACCTTTTTTTTTTTTTTTTTTTTAAACAGTTTGCATTAACAGAAGTGCCACACAGAAATGAAAAGCCACCTGATATGCCCACTTACGTGTGTACGAGCTATCAAAACTGCAGAAGCAGCACTAAGAAACTGGTATCTGCCAAGAACAGGACAAACAGACACCAAGTCTGAAACTGTACTTTGCCTGTATCAAAAGTCAGCTGTGCTTTGTCCACAATGCACAGAACTAGGGTCCAGCTTCGTCCTTTCTCTTCTCAGTAATCAGAAGCTACGAGCACCAGCATTCAGCTGCTGAAGACAGTTTCAGCACGTTTGAGGCGCTGCTGGCCTGAGGCAAAGTTGTGATACAAAAGCACGCAAGTGAAGCTGGACGCTCCTGCAAGTGCTGGAGATTAAAAGGAGCCTTAAGTAAAGTTTCCTTAGAGACACAAGAACACAACTCAAAGCGTAGTATTTGTTCTAGCAGTTTTTGCTGGAGAGTTGCCTTGAACAATTAAGCAGGCAAATCCAGCCGAACACTCTTAATATAAACTTTGTCTAGAAGAAAATGGTCACTGATTAGACCAACACCAATTTGGTAAGTAATTCTAGATCAGTAAACAAACTTTCTAGACAAATCATGAAAATAAATAAATAAATAAATAAATAAATAAAAAAGGAGGACAAAATCTACCCTAGCAGTTACTTCCAGTTCAGTACTCAGTTGTTCTGGACAAACTGAGTCCAGTTGAGAACCTGTCACCTTCTGCTTCCCATTTGCAAACCTACAGAAGTCTGCGAAAGCTTTGCTGAACTATTATCATCTTTTTGGAGTTCCACAGCACTTAGACACAAGTATATAACTACCTAACTACCCAACTAAAAGTATTAAAAATACTTTATGGTAATACCATTTGTGTTTGAGTAGGAAATTATTCCTGAAAGAAATTCAACTTTTTTTTTTTTTCTTGGAGGCCTCTTTTGGTACATTGTAATCTCCGTATTTTGCTTTATATCCCATCTGTCTATATCTGTCTGTTGCCTCTTGCTCTGTACCTAAATCAGAAGCTGTTTCAGGCAGCGAAACATTTACTGTTTGTTTAAAGCACCGAGATCTATATGCTTTAATAGGGCTACAATAATCTAAAAATTAAACAATAATACACTTTAAAAAAAATCTCACAACTTTGTATCTAAAAACATTCAGGAATAATATTTCAAAACGAACAAGGATCAAAATATGTTCAACCTGTTCTTCTAATGCATCATATTTTGTGATTTCACCATTTTTTCTTTTAAATGAGTGTACAAAAGGCCAATGAATGTAAACAAAATTTTATTTTTTGTCTTATTTATTATTTTATGTACACTTGGTATTTGGCAACACAGTCAAGGGGATACAAACTAAGTTTGCAAAGCAAGATAAATACTATAGGTTGGATATATATTCACATCTCTGTCACACAACATATTTCTGTCATCTTGGAATTAGCAGACACTGACGACTCAGCGAGGACATTGATTCCAACTTCTTTACACTGGCAGTAACAGAATAAAACTGCACAACACTGTTATGACATTTTAAATGATGCAGCGTATCAGAATAAAACAGGCCTAATTTACTAAATAGGATTAATCGGTATGTAAATAGTAATTCAATTTTTAAAATAAAAAGAAACCATCTTTGAACAAGTAATATAAGGCATTAGACTTCTCCATAATAAATACAGAGCTAACTTCTCTGTTTTGTATAGGTGTGCAGGTAAAACCCCTTCGCCACGTGACACCTTATATCACAAATATATGTCAAGTGGTATGTGCAAAGGTATTCAAACAAGGAGGAGCCAGGTGTCTGAGCCTGACCTGTGCCTGCATACGCACAGAGACCTTTGGGTTTTACATAGAGAAGATGCAGTGGTCAAATCTCTACAAAAATTCTACATTAATAACATACCTTCAGTTCACTATTGGTCAAGCAGAATACTGAGAGGAGAAAAAACGTCGTTTTGAAATGTAATCAAGTAAAACCAAAAAAGCCTCAGAGGAGAATACTAAGAGGAAATATAGAGATCACTCCAGGGTAAACACTGCTAGTACAAACTAACAGGAGCACAAAGCGAAAAATGAGGTGAATGTTGGGTGTGTATGACTTACAGAATGCCAGCACAGAGAACAAATTTGGTATCTAACAGTGTACATCCAGACACAGCTCTGGGCATACTCTCTATGCTTAGGACTGCAGCTCTGCAAAATAAGTGGATGTTACCTTCGTGGGTCCACAGCCCCTGAGCTCAACATCGGGAAACAGCCATGAAAAAAACATCCACGTACTGCTCCCCCCACCTCCTGCTTTTGATCTTGCGAACCAGTCTTCCACATGCCTTAAATATGTCCTCACTAGCTTTCGTAAACTAAACTTTCCAGTGTCTGCTTCTCAATAGACCTTAGCTAGGAACATTACTGATGCCGAGTAGGACGCGCATATGTTCTCATAGGCTGACAGAAGCATTAGGGCTTGAACCACCGTTATGAGGGAAAAGCAAACAACCTCGTTTTGGACGCAGTAGTGAGAGGAAGTATGTAAAATTATGGAGTTTTAAAACACAACCAAAAGTGGCTTTATGCTAATTCAAAACAAGACATTTGCACAACCAACATGCTCTCACCTTCTTCTTGTAACACTCACTGAAGTTTTTTGCCTGTTCCCTTCTGCTCATTTTAATACCCAAGTTGGGAGGCCAAAAGGCTTTAAACACTTAAATAGTAGAAAACAAAAGTCTTTTTAGTTTAAGCTGAGACATTTTGTAGGAAGGCATCATATACAGTTCAATCAACAAGCAAGGAAAGCTGTGGCCTTTGGTGGAAGCAAGAGAAGCTAGGGAGCTAACAAGAAGCATCAAGGGATAAGCAGCCTCTATCCAGAGCAAAGGGATCCTAAGAGACTAATTTCCTGACTTTGGTACCTACCCTAGATATTTAAAATTAGATGATACAAATATCCGCCAACTTTCGAAAATGTACTTAGAGGCAATTATCCCTTTTCCTTCTAATTTGTAATTAAAAAAGAAAAAAGAAGAAAAAACGTAACTTCCTTGTGGTGCTTTGGTGCTTGCACATGTAGCAGAACTATTTACAGATACTGTCCAGGACTGTTCCCTCTATTGCTGCTCTTCTACCTATTAAATAAATTAGTCCCTTTAAAAGGTAACACAGTAGCAGCTTGTTGTTTGTCAAACTCCCCTTGTGGCAGCAGAAAATGGAGAAAAATATCAAGTCAAACACCGTGCAAGTATTTTGTTGCTGGTTACTTGAGGGGCAACAAGGAGAGAGAAATCCTTTTTAAATAAATTCAGGTGCTGTGTTTGGGTATTTAAGTTTGAAGGCCTGGAAATGCCATTCCTTCTCACTCACACAAATAAACATGGGCAGTAAATGTCCCCAGGCAATTCACACACACCACTTGTGGAGATCAGGCCAGCCTCAACACACCCCAGCTGTACTATAAGCCTGTTGAGAAGACAAATGCAAAAAGCCACAAGATGCTAAAGAGTTGTGGTGGCTTTATGCTCACTAGGAAGAACTAGAATGAGACTATCAAATCAATTTCACTAAGATGGCTCAAGGGACAGCTGATAATTAGGACTTGTCTGTAAGTGAAAGTTAAATCTGGAAGTGCAAGGTCCCCTTGCAAACACACTAATTCCTGAATATTTAAATTCATTTTTGGTAACGATTCCAAAATAACTCCAAGCATAGACTAGCCATTAGTTTCCAAACCACAACCAAACAGCTATTTATTAATTTCCCTCTGTTCAATGCAGAGTAGTGTGTATCGTGCAGAAGTCTTTGGTGCAGCCATAAGGAAAGTAAGCCTAAATAGACCAATGTTCAGTAGAGGGAACCCATCTCCTGAGAGTGAGCAGAGGACCGGACTGACAGTAAAAACTGTCCTTAGCCAACAGCTCTTGACAATGGTACGATGGTAAATAATCACACAAGGGATGGTAAGTTCATCACATCATACACAGTACCTCCCTGAAACGCTCTGACAGCTCAGTGTTTCATAAACTGTCCTCTTTTTCATCTGCATTCGAATTTTCATGGTTTGACACTACAAATAGTTAATCACCATACTCAGTTTACAACAGAGTAAGCAGGAAAAAAGATGGCACTCAAGACATGGTGATCCCAATTTAGTATTTCCTAAAGTAGTATAGTTTCTAAACAGAAGCTAGCCTAAGTTTTGCCAGTACCCCAAAACAGAGACATTTATCTTAGCCCTTGGTGTAACTTTCAGACTTTAGAGTCAGAATAATACTACCATAAAAAAGTTGGGTGCTTTTTCTTTGTGCTTACCAAAAATTTGTTACATTTACACTTTTCCACTAACATAAACCAAAATATTACATCTCTTAAAAAAAGAAAAAAAAAAAAGATTTTTGCACCTACTTGTGACATTACAATTTTTAAGGTACTTGTGTGGCCAGCAGGACTAAGGAAGTGATTGTCCCCCTGTACTCAGCTCTGGTGAGGCCACGCCTTGAGTAAAGCTTTCAGTCTTGGGCCCCGTACAACAAGAAGGACATCAAGGTGCTGGAGTGTCCAAAGAAGGGCAACAAGGCTGGTGAAGGGTCTAGAGAACAAGTCCTATGAGGAGCATCTGAGGGAGCTGGGGCTGTTTGTTCTGGAGAAAAGGAGGCATTATGGATGGGGCCTTATCGCTCTCTACAACTACATGAAAAGAGGCTGTAGCAAGGTTGGGACTGGGCTCTTCTCCCAAGCGCCAAGTGATAAGACCAGAGGAAATGGTCTTAAGTTGCACCAGGGTTGCACTTAGGTTGGATATTAGGAAAAAATTCTTCACTGAAAGGGATGTGAAGTACTGGATCACAGGCTGCCCAGGGAAGTGGTTGAATCACCATCCCTGGAGGTCTTCAAAAAATGTGTAGATGTAGTGCTTAATGACATGGTTTAATGGTGGATTTAGCAGTGCTAGATTAAAGGTTGGACTAGATGACCTCAGAGGCCTTTTCCAATCTAAATGCATCTATGATTCTGTGATTTCTTCCTTTCCCTCCCTTCCACCACTTTCACCAATCAGTACCCTGACACAAACAGAACAACCAGAGTGCATGTCTCAGATTACAAAGTCACTGAGGGGCTGAGGTAGGAAGGGACCTCTGGAGGCCATCAGGTCCAACCCCTGCTCAAGCAGGGCCATCTACTTGACCAGGGCCATGTCCAGGTAGCTTAAGATCTCTGAAGAGGAAGACTCCACAACTACTCTGTGCCAGTGCTCAGTCAACTGAGTCAACAGGAGTTCCTGATGCTTAGACAGAACCTCTCGTGGGCCTGTTTGTGCCCACTGCCTCTTGTCCTGGCACTGGGCACCACTGTAAAGAGCCTAGCTCCCTTGACTTATTCCCCTCCATCAGATTTTCCTATCACCCAAGCCTTCTCTTCTCCAGAGCCTCCTTTTTGTTTTTACCTCAAAAGTACAGTCTGTATGGCCTCAGAAAGGACAAACTGCAAAAATCCTAAGCAACTAAATTTTGCATGCGTCTGCATGTGCATGTGCCTTTAAAAAAATAATGCAGGTGGGCAGTGGTAGGTGAAGAAAAGAATATTTTTTATGTAGTTCATAAAAAAGAAACAAAATTGTAAGAGACATTAGGAACTACTGCACAAGCATGTATATAAAACTGTGATATCAGTGTCTTAATGCTGAGTCTTGACCTAGAAATGTAAGTATGTGACATTTTACAGGAAACTAAATTTCTGGGAAAGGTAACTGCTTATCTAGAACAATGAATGCACCTTCTTCATGTCCATAAATAGGTCTGGCCACCTTTCCATGAATTTTCATACCAACCGTCTCAAAAGTCCCATTTGCTTCTTTTTCTCAACTTTCTTGGTATTTGGTATTTCTTTAGTATCCAAGGAAAAGTGTTTTTTTTTTTTTTTAATTTATATTATTTGCTTGTTTTTAGAAAAACGGAATAAAACATGCAAGAGAAAAACTTCATTCTTCACAAAGGATCCTTTCAAACTTAGGATGTCTTATGACAACCATCATTCTTAAATCAAATCAAGCTAGAGCTACACAACTCAAACAAAAACAACAATACTTTATCCATCAGCTAAGAAGATAAATACCACACCACTGTCTGCTATTACTGAGGCTGAATCTTCTTAAAAAGAGACATCTTGCCAAGACCCTTCTTTGAAGATCATGAGGCCCTTCACACACAAGACTCATGACTCGACCCTTCCTGATGTCAGCTATCACAACTTGTCCCATGCGTGGTAGTATTTAATTAAAAGCCCTTCTTGGACTTCATTGTCAAGTAAGAAATCTGAAATCACAGAAATTAACATCTCAGTGAAAGACAAACTTTTATTTTGGAAAAATGTTGACCATGTCTAACATAGCACATACAAATGCATTAAACCAGGAATCTTTCGCTTAGTAATATCAAAAGCTACAACTTACGGAATCATTGCAAGAGAGTAATAATGAACATGTAAATCAATACATAAAGCCACCCCCAAGTTCCATATAATAAAAATGCTACATTTTATCTAGTTTTTGTAAATTTAGTAGTCCTGCAGATGCAATATGGGAAACATATCCCATAAGATGCAATAAGTACACACAGTAAGAACCAGGACTGAACACACAATTTTTTCAAATGCACAGTGGGTAACATTGCTGATGACAGGAGAACAGTTAAAGTAGTCATAGGCTTAATTATAGCAACATGAAAGATTATCAAAATAAATGCAATACATTAATTCTGTTTTCCAGTTAATTTCATGCATTCACAGAACCATACACATAGCCAGTTAGGTACATGAAATTTTAAAATAGAGAAAGTGGATGCATTTCAATTTAATAAAAAAAGACACACTACAGGCATTGGCAAGGGACTCGGGGCAGAAGCAGATCCTGGAATTAAAAAAAATATATATATTTTTTAAGTTGTCAACATCTCTGATTTAATTCTTTCTGAATAGATTTTAGATGGTTTTGACATTTGGGGATGGATGTTGTTCCAGCCTTGTTTTTTGCTATTCCAAGGCAGGTAGTACAACCCTGGATGGAATTAATCTCCGTTTGGTATTCTAAAGAAAAGTATCTAACCTGAGCTAAAAATCACAGCTTCTGCAGTCTCCATAGGGGCTCTCCAGAAAATCATTCATTCTACTTTCCTTAAATATCTATCTTAGGAGAAGATTAATAGCTCTCTAGAGGTGCCCGGATTCCTCCCGTAAACCAAATGTCTAACTCTCAGACAGCCAGCACTCAGCGAGATGAATTCCACTCAGTGTACCATGATCGCTGGACATCTTACATCTGGAAAAGTTAGCGTGATAGCCATAAGGAAAGAAATGGGCAATAAATAGAATGGCTTTCCCGTTTTTTTTTGTTTTGTTTTTGTTTTTGTTTTTTTTTTTTGGTCTGAAATTTGGATATCTAAATACATGGATATTAAAAGGTTCTTAAAAGGTTCAAACTGCTATGTGAACTGTTCTTGTAAAGTCAAGCTCAGTAATGTACTTAATTGAGTGCATAATTTAAACAAAAGCAGCCCATCCATGTCCAGAGAGCTATGAAGTCTAGTCAGACAATTTGGGATTATGAATACAAGTACGTACACTATTGAATTAAAACCTTTGAGAGTTGGGAAGATGTTTTGACTGCTAAAGTTTTCATATTAACTTTTTAAATGACCAGAAGAATGAATGACATATCTCCCTACGTGACAGCCCATGCCAACTTCATACATATAGTACAGAAATCCCCCTTAAGTAGAAGAACAGGAGAACTTCAGAACAAGACACTTTTTTCCCCCCCAGGCATTTTAGCAATGTAATTTATTTTTTTTTAACACGTCACCAAAGCACATCTATTATCATGCTTCAGAAAGATAGATGAGATCAAAGGACAAGATAAGAAAAATAGAATATCCTTAAAAGCAGGATTTAGATAATGTAACAGAGGGATAGTCGACGGTTGGAGATGACGACCCAATTCCAGAATAATTAAATTCCTCTGACTGATTTGGCATCATTCATTTTGGATTAAGTGAAATTAGAACAAGTTTCCCTCTATATGACTGCTTCACATGGAGAGAGTCCACAGTAGTTATCGGACTTTGCATTCGCACTCTACCATACCCTGTAATATCTTTCATGTGTAGACAAACAAAAGGCACTGTGGCAAAGCAACACAGGAAATACTGGGCACCTAATGGCCAGGCTTTTCATGTTGCACAGATGGAGAGGGACTCAGTTTCTGTGTACAGTAGAACAATGTTTTAAAAACACAACTGCTACAAAACACCTTTGCTATTATGATTACTTCACAAAAGTAACTGATGCATGAAAACCTTTGAGATTTATACATAGAATGTATATATACACACACAACGTGTATATACATACATATATGTATAAATGGTATATATGCACATCTAAGTATAAAATAACTAAAAATACAGTGACCTATTCTTGCTTCATTGTGACATATAAGGAAGGTCTAAAACTATGTTATTTTCTTTTCTTAGAAATATCAGAAATGTAAAATCTGGTCTTTCCTCGCTTTGCTGGAAGACTTCTTGCCTGTATAAAGCCATAGCTAAAAGAGCTTTTAACTCACTGATTGAAGGTTAAGGTGTACAAGTATAGATGAAAGTATTCCCCAATTATTTCTCAGCTATTTGACTTTATTACATTATCAATAGCTAAGTTTTAAATGGTCCAAATAAAGAACAGACTTCAATTTATCTTTCAAGATAAAATAGAACATTTCTGACAAAACCAGCTTCAAAAAGAAGGCGCAACATAAAGAAAAAAATAGTATGAAAAAAATGTCAATTTAAACCTCCTTTATACTACCTAAAATGCAATAGAGAACAAAATCCTTTACACATACATGATTACAAAAACACTTAACTTGATTCGCTGATGCTGTAGTAGTGAGACTCTACTATTTACCTAGTTTACCAGTATGAAGGCACAACGGATATAACTTCATCCACATCCCATTCTATTTACATCGGAAAACAAGGAAGATCTCTAAGAAAAAAAGGAAATAAACACAGATGCACCCTGAGAAGTAAAATTTCTCAACAAAAACATTTGTTTTAAAATACTGTTCTTTGTAAACTCCTGTTATCTGAACCTGTGTTTTCCTACAATGCTTAATAATGCTTAATATTCAGTTACAATGAAAAATATTACTTGTAGATAAAAAACCATTAAAAGTTAAGTTCCCAGAAAAATAAATCAACCCAAACCTGATTGAAACAAATAAAGCCACAACACAGAATCATGCTAAAGCTGACATCTGTCAGTGGGGAAAAAAATATCAGAATTTAAAGATCTCTAACAATGTCCAGTTTAATAAAAAATGGAATGGCATAATATAGCTGGAAATCCCATAGTGCCATCTGTGTAGAGGAAAAAAATAAAATCAAAAAGCCAACTGTGTATGCCCATCTTCAGATCTGGAATTCCCAAAAGATTCTGTAAAATTAAAAAAAAACAGAAGAAAAAGGTCTTTTTATAAAATCAGATAGATGTTTTGTACCTGTTTCATGACATGGTTTATAAAGTATTGGCACCAGCACAAAATGTTCATAGTGTTCATTCAGGAGTCAGAGATTGTCAAATCTATAACATTTTGTAGCAGTCCTCTACTAGTGGATGGGTTTTTACTGCATAAATTGAAGTATTCTTTGCCAGGGATCTTCAGTGCAATAACGCATTTCTGCCAGACAAAATATTTTCCCTCTTCTTCCAGTAGGTAATAAGTGCCGTCGTGACAGTAATGGTGGAGCCAATATCAAATGACAGGCTGTACTTCATGGTCCATATTCATCAACAATAGCTAGAAAAGGTAAAACACTAAACTCTCTCTGTACATAGCAACATACTCTAGCCATGGTATTAAAGAAGAAAGAAAAGCTTCATCCAAGTAAGTACAAAAAGGAGGAATCTTTATAATTTGTCCATCAACACAGTTTTCCTTCTCCAGCAGCTAAACAGCATTAAAGAGAGAGTGCAACAGTACTTGGAGCTATCGCCTCTTGGAAAAAAAAACAAACAAAACAAATACCTTATATTAGTAAGTCACTAAATCATATTTGCCCTTGTTTCAAAACCACTGTATTTTCATTGCTGTTTTACTGAACAAAGATGCTTGTTCTTATACTTGATAGCAGATTTGATTCCAGCGCAAGAGACAGTTGCTAACACATTATCTCAAGTATTATTGGTGTTTTTTTTTTTTAAATGGTACTTGACATGATAAACAGATGTATCACAAACCAACAGTCTTCACCATGACAGAAATTTGAAAAGAAAATTGCTGTGGAGTTTTCTACACACCATCAGTTATGACACTAAGTACCTGGCTCAAACTTTATATCCAATACCAAGAAGCAGCTGGCAATTTTCTCTCTCGTTTCTGCTATAAGTTCAGGTGGAAGGTTCTTGCTTTTATCTGTTGTGTCGCTTAGGCTGGACTGTAAAACATCACTACATCTATTTCAGATGGAGGAAGGGAGAAAAATGTATCAGATACAGTTCATTGCCAAAAAAAAGGAAGAAGACAAAGTGTCTCTTCAATCCATTCTTACAGAAGCTTACGCAGTTTTTCAAATAAAAAAATTCTAGGCCTGATCATAAGATCTTACACTGCAGAACAAACTAAAACGCTACAGTATGTGTGTATGTATATCTGTAAACATTTATATATACATACACACACACATATACATAAAAGGAAGCACCCATCTTTTTCTTACTGCTAAATATTCAACATTTTCTTTTGTCTAGATATTAACATAGTCTACTGTCTATAACGCCCTATAAAGGGATATTTAAGATGTTTTTCATTTTCTTGTCATTAAAACCACATATATGGCAAGTATTTAAACACATGCAGTGCCACAAGTTAACAGAATAAACAATTATTAGGTACAATATCAACTCTAAGAAATGCATAATATACTTAAATGTATTTTACCCATTTGTGCAGATAATTAATACTCTCCACTATTTCATAGGGAATTTATACTCTTCTTAAAAAAGTCAGCACAAATTCACAGGAAATAACTGTCAAACGAATTCCATAGCAGCATATGTAGTGAGTCACTGGGTGAAACTCTTTTTTATGAACACGTTAGGAAAGTTGGCATTCAGTTCTAGGACAACTCTATTATCAATCTGTGAACAGAAGGACACATCGAGTAAAGAAAGATCTTTACAAGACTCCAGCAATTTTCTTAAAGATGCAGGGCTTACCATCCTTGTCCCTGTTTGAAAACAAAAAAGAACAAACAAATAGCAAAGTTAGTATCTTTTCTTAAAGCTGCTAATACTGCATCATCAAAAAAATTTAAACAAATATTATGCTATACAAGATTTTTTTTCCAATTAGATTTCAAATGAAAAACTTCTCAGGAAAAATCTTTGCAGATTTCCCCCCCCCCCCCAACTCAGCTGCTTAAGTCCACTACTTTCTCCTTCGGAGAAATGTTGCAACTTCAAGAGCAATTCCTAATTATAGAAGCTGACCAAAAGTACCCAAAGCCACAAGATCCAGGATCTAGATGCTAGGCTTTGGCCGCAAGCAAAATTGTATGCTACACTCGTGTCCTTGATTCATCATCAACTGCTCATGATTCTTCTGGTGATTCCAATGACTGGCACAGTACGCACTATTATTGGCTATTCCCATTATAAATAAGTCAGCAAGGCTTCTAGGACTCTAGATTGAGTATTATACCCAGAAGCATGCAAGAGCAATTCAAGTACTATCAGTCTTTCCTGTATATAGGATAACTGTAACAGAAAACACACTATTTCCCCCACTAAAAACATGACCATAGTGACCAACTATTAAGTTTCACATTGGGTCAAGTCAAGCATCGGATTCAGTCAGAAATAAAAAATATAGAAAAACACATCCATAAGCATGGATCCACTGCAGTTGATGGAAATCTAGTCAGCATAGTCAATGTAGCACATGATTCAGTTGACTGGGGTATGACTCAGTTGCCTGAAGTGAAATGCCTGGTGCCACCTGGGATTCCTTAAACCATGCAGGACATCCACACAGAGCTGGCAGACAAGCCACAGGACTGACAGGAGATCCACGCCTCACTGGAACAGCTGACAGCCAGGCAGGTTACTCTGGGCAAGTAAATCAAGCCTAGATGTTTACGGTGGGCTACATTGCTCATAAAGGTCATCCAACATGACTGTAGACATCTATTGGTAGATAAGTCAATTTACACACAGCTCTGTCTTGAACTGAATTTCACCTCAAAAAGCTATCTAGTCTAGTATCTTGTCTTTGGCAGGGCCAATAATGCTTAAAGCAGAACCAACAAAAATAGATGCAACAACAGATTTTTAAAGTAGCCGTTCACTGGTAGATACTCTCAACTGACAGAAACTATTGATTTAGAGATTTCTGAAGCTACCTTTCATGAATGCTACTACTACTTTTCTGAACTCATGTATATTTATGGCCCCTCTCCTAGTTCTACAGTTTAACCGTATTTGGTGTTCAAAAAGGAAGTCAGCTTTAAACCCACCGTGTATGAATTACAATAATTAAGGGACAATGAAATAAAGAAGCAGTGAGAGCATTCCCATTTCGCTTTTTCTAAGTCTTTCATAAGCTTGATGGAACTGTTTTCCTTTTCCTTCATTATCAAGCTTACTAAGTATCATAGCATCACTTTGCAAATCTTCGGTCTCAAATTCTTCAGCTTTAGATTATTCTACCCTGTATGCCTGTGCATTATCGACAAGCTCTGGTACAGCGTTATTCATCCCTTTGCCTGAACTACTCAAACAGATCAGACAGAGATCAGACAACACCTACCACAGTACAGACCCTGGGTGAACACAGTAGTGATTGAACTTCAATGTGCAAAAAGACAAAGCATCCTTAGCCTCTGTTGTCCGTCCCTGAAGCACCTACTCTAAGAGGGAAGACTGCTAAGTTTAAAAACCAAACAAACTTGGTAAAGGTTTTTGAAAGTCCAATCCTATATGGACTGGATCAGCATTCACCACAAACTCCAAGGAATTCTAGGTTTGCAAGACATAACCATGCTTATAGGGATGGAACTCTCTTTCAAAATATCGTAACATTCCTCATGGCCACTGATTCTCTTCAGTATGGCTGGTTGCAACCAGCTTACACAAAAGATAAACCCTACTGTTTTGTAGCTTCTAACCTACGCAAAAGATAGTGCCATGTTTGTAAACCTTCACTCCTCTAGTGAAGAGGCTGATTAATATGACAAATCACGCACCATAAGAAAGATCTCAACAGTCTTGTATGTGAGCTCATTTAGAACTGCTGCATAAATACCATTTAGTCCTAACAATTTATTATTGTTCAATGTATTGATTTGTTCAAAAGCTTCCTCTATTGGCATTCCAATTTAAGACAGTTTTCCAGGCGAATCCCCTGGAAAGAATGACTCTGATGGCAGCCTACTTGATCCCCCTTGCAGCAACTGGAGGCAACAACAGTTTTCCTGGAAAGGCCTTCTCCTGAGTGGCCACATCAAATCTTGATCATCTACCAGTCTCCGCAATTTTCCTGTAAACTTCTTGTAACACATGTGAAATACATTTTCAGCATTTACCTTTAGCCATTGGTTCCTTAATACCTCATTTCTGCCTTACTGTGATGTTGTTTTACTCCCTAGAATTCATTTTCCTGTTTTCCTTCTTTGAACAGGCCCCATTTCCAGAAAGATGCCTCATTTTTTAGTTATCTCCTGTACTCCTCTGCATAAACAAGGGGATGTCTAATTGTGCTTTTCACTTCTTCTATGATAGGTTCTCAGATTAGATGTTTTGGGACATCCTTTGATGTTATCTGTAAACAGGCTTTGCTATCATGCCCCCATACTTTACCTCACCTACATAGAGGTAATCAAAACATTATTATTGTAATTTTTAACTCCCTTGTCATCACACCATCTGTCACCACAATGGTCAACTGGTTGATGTAACAATCCCTATTGCCACACACAAATTCTGTGATATGCTTTAGCTACATATTGACTTGACCGTAATTTTACCATAGTACCACGGCACTATCAGAAGGATCTGCTCTAACACTCCAACTGAAACTCTGAGCATTATGCTATTCATCTTTCCACCAAGCCTTAAAATTGATACTGCAATTATCTGAACTTTGACAGCTGTCCTGTGGTTTCATTTAAGACCAAGACTTTTTAATGTATTTGTAACTGAAATAGGTCATCTTAAATTACATGCTTTACTGCACCTCTTCCTTTTTTCCTCCTCAGACTTAAAATTTTGTCTTAGGAAAGACCTTTCCCAAAGCTAAAAAGGCCAATCCGGTTGGTGTTTGTATATTCACACCACAGGATTAGCAAACGTCATCCACAGTATTACTCTGATTATACAATGTACAAGTAATGATACATACATTTCTCTAAAGCACATCCAAAAGCATTGCAGAAGTGTGAATAATATGGCACTTTTTTTGTCTTTCAAAAATTGACAACATATCATGCTAGTTACCTACGTAACACATTTTGGTTTAGTTTGGAGGCTTTTGGACCTTTGCTATTTACTAAAGTATTTCCTACATGGACTAATTGCCCATTTCTCAAAGTAAATACATAACCAGTGTATTAAAATCCACTACTGGGTTTTGTTGTTCAGTTTATTCTCAAGAAAAAAGTCTTCTGGTATCCTCTTCATTAAAGACACTGACTAATGATTTGTTTGCTAGAGCAGTTATATTTATTAGCTGTAAATTATTTAGTTTATCATATATAAGGTCCTCAAATTCTAGAGCTGTAAAGGAGACTTGTGTATAACAGCTTTAGAAGTACCACCTTTGGAAACTGTCAGAGTCCCAGTTTCTAGGGCAAAGGGTACTGCTACACAAATTATAATTAAGAAGAACATTTAAGTAAAAAAAAAAAAAGATGTGCCTCGAGTAATTTCATTAAAAAATACACTCATAATAAGCTTTCAACAGGGTACACGTGAAAAAAAGCTTCCAACTGTTACTGAAAAAGAATACATGTTTCTTGGCTAAAGTAGAGATCTTGAAAATAACTATCACTATTCCCCCAAACACTCTTACTTTTCCTTTTCTTACCTAGACCAGCCAGATTAGCCTTTTATTCTTTACTTTTTATTCAATTTATTGCAAACCCTTTGAATTCTAAACTTCAACATACTGCACATTTTCATGTTTGAATTGACTAACTATGTGTTGATGCTCTCAAGAGAAAGCTGAAGATTTCGACAGCTGGCAAGGGGGCAGTTGGGTTTTCTGTTGCTCAGGAAGGTGTGGGAGGTGTTGGTATGTAGATAGGAGTACATAAATTCTGCAGTAACAAGGGTGTCTACTTTTTATTACTCTTTTTGTGCAGGACAGACAGTTAAGACTTCTGGGGAGCAAGGTTAGTATGACTTATTCTCCATCCTTGACAGCAGCCAGTAGCCCCACAGCAACATAACTAACTGAGCAGCTAATACAGCATACAATAAAAGCTTTTGGCATTGCCAGTTCCGGTTGTCTCCTGTACTGTCATGAGATTTCCACTTCAAGATCTATAGCACTGGACAACATACTGCATCACTACAAAGCTGTCAGATGATCATAGCTGGAACATTCTACTGCTGAGTGGACATCCTCAAGCAAACAAAAAATAGGGGAATATTTCCTGTATAACCCGCTGTGTCAGTCCATGGAAAAGATACGTGCATAGAAGGAAATGCTATTTGTAAGCAGGCAGCTCAGTACGTAATGGGTAAAAAAAACCCTCAGAACTTAAAAACTGAAGAAGCACACCCTCATGTACTTAGTGACACACTTATATCATACTTGCCCTTCCAAGCTGTACTATAAATACTGCAGATATGGATCCAAACCATGATTTTTAACAGAAGTTTACTTTCTCAAGTATGCTTTACACACCATTTAAACACAGCTACCCATCAAATAACACTTCTTACAGGCCAATAATTTTATGCAGCCCTCAGAAACTGGCAAATTGCATCTTCTATGAAGTCCACTGATTCAGGAACAAGGGAATTACCAAGCAATATTGGAAGACTAAGGAAAGGACAGATGGTTAGCAAGCTGCAGGACCTGCCACCTGAAAACAGCATCCAGTGCACATACAACATTGATTTTGTAATACCACAATATAAGATATACAGTTCAACAAACTTTCCTTCAGAGCCTTAGATTTTCTTCAGTCCTGAAAATATTGTGGTTGTAAATATTGTGTAACTGAAACAAGAAGTTTTCCCTGCCAAGTTTGCAAGTTCTACCAACTGCAGAGAAATACCAACAAAGTATCGTCTGTGATGGTGACTATACTACAGGGTAAGGCATTTTGATCCTTACTTAGATAAGTCCCTGTTTTACACAGTGTTATTGGGGAAAAAAAATAAGCTCCCTCACCACATGCACTGCTAACCTAGCAGCAATAGTTCTATGCCCTTCACAATGCAGGTATAAGCCAGCCATTTCTTTACTTGGGAATGACAAAGGATATAAAAGAGTACCTCACGTTCTTTCACATCATAGAGAAGACCTGCTGTTCAAGGTTAGTCTTGCAAAGTTGAGAACTGACCTCAGGCTTCTAACAGCTTAAGACCTGTTGTCACACTTCTTTAAAAGGACAAAATCATACGAAGCATTTATATAGCTTATAGTAGAAGGCTCATCTGACATCAGCAGCCAAAAGTTAGAGCACGGAGATTTATTTTCTCAGTGCTCCTGCACTTTAAGAGGCTAGGTCTTGGGTTCAGACAGAGACTTCTGCATTTGTATTTGAACACCTGGCGATTCTACTTCCAGATGACTCAAGCAAGGTTGCGATTCTACTTGGCAACTCCTTTGAACCACAGACTGTAGTGGGTCCCATATTCAAAGACATAAAGATGGTTTCCTTACTGTTGCCAAAATAACTGGGTCACTCCACATATACTGTATCACCTTGTACTGACTTATTTATAGCAGAAGACAGTCTTTTTTCTCTACTAAGTACTGCCATAAAGGAAGAAAGTTCTGGGAATGGATATTGAGGTTTTCGGTAATATTGTAGATAATTCAACTGGATGTCCTCTGGAAAGCACCTTCTTAACACACCGTCTTATCAGGAACGGTTAACTACAAATCCACTTGACCCGGTAAATACTGTTAAACACTCAGGGAATGGAACAAAATTCCTTTTCCATGTTCACACATTTTTCTGCAAAAACATCAATGAGACATTAAACTGAATTCAAATGTGAATTCAAATGTTAAAGGAGAAGTGTGGCAACAAACCTTCAGTACTGGCAAAGAAGCAGCAGCAGAACTAGCAGACTATCTGCAGGCTTAACACAACTGAGCTATTCATTCCGCAGCCTCTGGTGTAGTGAAAAGGTCAGACCGATTTGTGGGCAGACAACACCATTGTAACAGAAATGCATGTAAGTGGGTGGTCAGGAGAACATACATGTTTATGAAAGACTGTATTCACTACGCCTTCTGGAAACTTTGTGTGTCTGACTAGGGAAAGGTACCCTTGATAATCTAGCTACAAAGCAGATTCCCTTAAATAACGAGCAAAAACACATTGCCACCTGCAAACCTACGCATTAAGCCAGAACAATATATACCAGGTGGAGTTAAGTTTTTATCTGTTCATTCTCCTTTGCCTTCTCCTTGTCTGTTGTTCGGAAGGTGAGTCTCTCATTTAGAGATAAGTAAAATTGCATTTCATGGTAAGAGTGTTTACTATCTATATTGTGGAGACAATATGAAGCCATTTGGTATTTTATTTTTTTAAATGAGAACCGGTGATAGCCTTAAACTTGCTTGAAACATTGAGTAGAGGGCTCTGTTTCTCCACAGCATCACTCTCAACCTAAACATAATACCTCCACATTACAATTATTATTAAAAATATGCAGTGTGGTTACTTTCTTCCCTTTAATATTTTACATCTTTGTTTTTCAACTAACCCTGTGAAAGTAAGTCAGTAAAAGGCTGAATAAATTTTCTTGCACCAAGTCAAAGCTACCAGTGCTGTCCTACACTATTTTAAAAGAAAACCTCACATTCCACCATAGAAAGAATAAATTCAGTATCATGAAAAAAATATAATTCTCAAAGTCCTTACTCAGGAATCCCAAGAATATTTACCTTGGATTTCCCAAAATACTTTTATAGAATCTGCAGAGAATTAGAAATTTAAGATTCACTGCATTTTTTGCACCTCATCACTTCTTTCTCACCCTAGAGAAAAGTCCATTGTAAGTTTTGTTATTAATTACTTTTTTGCTCTTCAATGAGACAAACTCACTCACTGGTAAAAAGTGACAAATACTCTTAACACTGCTCAGTATATCTGTATTATGCAAAAGCAGAAATCTGTTTATTAGTCACAGACTCCCACTATAAATATACTTTGTCACACTTCACAGGAATAAAATAAAACAACAAAAGCAGAAACAAGAAGAAATTGAATCTTCCGAGAGTCAAAAGTCAAAAGATCTCAGTTAAATATACTGGTGATCATGAAACTAAAAGTTGTTGGAAAAAGTCCACAAAATTTTCAGTATAAGCAATTAATGCTAAACAATCAAATTACACAGTTGGTATAAATCCATTGGATTTTGTGTCAGAAGCTCACTGCACTAATACTTTCATCCCTTTATTTTCATATGATAAGCTATATTTTTAAGAAAGATTTATTTTAAAATGTCTAGAAGGCAATTTTATCATATGGACTCCTTTTTAATGTAAGGCTTTTGAGACACAGTGAAATGTATACCAATATTCCTACATTTTCTTACCCAATATATCTAGCTGCCGTAAATGAGTACAGTTAGCTGCAAGCTCTTCAATGTCCGTGTCACACACGGACCTGTTGGCCGTAAGAAAGAGCTTTTGTAAGTTCGGGAGTTTACGTGCAAGGTTTGCGAAACAGCCTGTACTGCTCTGTAATGTAGGGCACCAGCCAAGATCAAGTTCTTCCAAAAGCTGGCAGCCTGAAGCCAGTTCTGCTATTCCACTTTCAGTTATGTTTTTACATCTCCACAGATCCAGACTGCGAAGCTTTTTACATTTTGCTCCCATCATGCTTGCTATAAGATCATAGTCTTCAATCTGCAAGGAAAACAAACACTTTGTCATATATACCATCCTTCCAGACATACATAGGTGTTTCAAGATTTGCTTGCTAACACACCTACAGATCTGTCTTAAGCATGTGTCATTTCTAAAGAGCTCAGAAAATTATTCATTGTACAGTGAGGTCTACTTTTACAGAAGACAAAAATAAATTTTCTATCAACCCCCAGACATACATGCTTTTAAATTCACTTGATACTAAGGAACACTGAAATGCAATTAGAAGTTCACTTCCTTTGAAAACACACACTTTTTTTCCTTTAAAAGATGATTAAAATTGTCTTTATGACCATAGGCTCTGCAACCATAAGTACACATGCATTAAAAGAAGTCTATTTCCATTCTAGGTTGATCATTTGCTGCAGCTCCTTATGAAAACAAAATGTCCCATTCTACAGGCAGAAGGAATGAAATCCACTATTGAAAAACAGTAAGACTAGGACTGTTGGAAAAATGTAGTCACACTGCCTTATTCCTCTGTCCATGAGTCGGAGTATGGAAGGGCGAACCAATTCTGCTTTGTCCTTTGCTTCTCAGCTACAAGGAAGGTCCACAAAGTTTCCCTGATGAGTTATCAGCTGTGCTTATCACAGAGACAGCAGCAAGTTAAATTCCACTGCATACAATCCTGGCATGCACATGTGATACAGCTCAGATGACTTCCCTACAGTAATTGCTATATTCTTTCTTAAAAGAAGGGTGTGCACCCAGCCAAGTCTATAACTCAAATGACTTTTGTTGAAATCATTTCTTGTGTTTGTAACTGCAGTGTCACACACCAGAGTTGACCTCTCAGAAATGATGATTTAGTCTGAATGTAAAAGATAATTATTGGTTTTGGAAAGAAAAAGTATATGTAAATGTATATAAAAAATGCCCCAAAGTTTAAAAAGAGGCTGAAGAACAATGGAAAAAAAACTACAAGCTAGACTTTAGGCCTACTAAATTGACACAATATTTAGATATACAACTAAGTCATATTCATCGTGGACCTTTCAAAAGTTTGAAATCTGACATATCAGCCCAGCATTTAACCTGTCTTTGTGAAGCATAAACTCAGGCCGAGTTTCAAAGCCAGTGTGCACACACACACACACCCACAGAGAGGTCTACTCACCATGACGCAACTGCCCAGACTGAGGTGCTGAAGCTCTGAGCAGAAGTTCAGGATACTGAGCAGGGCTGTTTGCTGCCACAGGGGAACACATCAGAAGGAAATACGGAAAGTGAAACAAAGAGAAGAGGTCAATTAGGCATTAAAGGCTGTCACTGCATTTCCTGAAATACAGCTCAAAACTCCGTTACAGACACCACAAATGCCACTTAATGAGTCCCTAGGTACTCTACCCATTGATTGGCTTAAAGTAATGGTAATCATTACAAACCTTTACACGAGTCACTTTGGATGTGGTTTTGCATTGCCCTAAAGATACCTATACACCCCTGACCTATCTGTTCATTTCCCACAGGTAAGCTGCTGAAGAAGCATGGCAAGTTCAAATAACAGGCGAGGCCAGACCAGAACCAAAGAGGGCTGGTGACATGCCAGCAGAACAGCAGAGCCTCTGACATTCGCTGATGGGCTGCAGCCTGATGGAACTGCCAATAGAGCTGCGCAGCATCAGGACGGAGCTGGTGACTTTAATGTCAAAGGAGTCTCCGTGCTGACAAGGATGCTGACAACCATTGAGCACCTGTCACTACCAGCATGCAGGCTGAAACAGATATAATGTGTACTTTACAGTCATGTTTCTGCCATTTAATGTGGCCATTCTTTTCAGAAATTATTGCACATTACTCAGCCTGAAATTATACTGGAATGCCAGATGCATCTTACAAAATGTTAAATACATGGCTATTCTGTTCCATGACAAGAGAAACTTCAGTTTTTTATTTGTGTTTCTAAGATAGAGAAAAGACTCCTCTGCATTACCTGTAGCCATATTTTGTTTTGTAGTTTGAAATATACTCCAGTGCAAAAAAAGAATACAGCCTGGGATTCAAATCACAAATAACCATGCATCATACTTGAAACATTCACCACTTGGTTAAGATTTCGTAAGCTTGAAAACTGCAACAAGTTTCACAACACATCAGTGATTAAAGTCTGTGGATACTTTCAGGATGTACAACAGTTCTTCACAGGAAAAAAAACAACAACAGTATACAAGGGACAAAATAACTGCTAATAAGCAGAATTCCTACAGGAACACTAGTCAACAATATTTGTACACATGTGTAGTATAGCTCATATTTATATTTAAGTTTGCTTGTTTTCAGAAATTTTACAGTAAAATACTTAGTTCTCTGAGTTGTTATATTCTAATGAAACTCGGCAGGAATGAGACCTTTTGTCATGGCACCATGAAGAACTATCTGATATCTTGCACTGAAAGGCTGGCAGACACAGAGCAGGGACACGGTGTGGAGTACTCCTGGAGATCATTTCAGACATCTAATTTCGGCATCTCCAGGGACCAATTAGAAACACCCAACACTTAACTTGTATGGAATCTCAGCTTCCAGCTTGGCCTTCTGAGATTTCATTTCTCAAAGGCAGCCTAAAAGTAGAGGGTATGAATAAGCTTTCCTCACAAATATCTTTGCAGAGGTCTTACAAACCATCGTCTGCCTGCTCGCTTGACTTTCATTTGTTTTTAAAGAAAAAGGTAGACCAGGGAATTAAACGTAAAAGTCATTATAAGAGAGATAACACTTTAAAGCTAGAAAATGTGTAAATATCCAATACACTTTAACTGAAGTACTTATTAAGCAAGTGCTTTATTTGGAGCATTAAACCTGAATAAATGAATAACTCCAATAGGAGGAGACGTATCCTTTACCTCTGTGAAAGCTATCAGCAGAACCGACTCAGATGCCCAAATTGAAAACAAAATCCCCACACTCCTCTCTACAAACCTTAAGTATCAGAGCTAAATAAATCAGTCTGACTGCACACTCACTTCTAGACAGGACTTCTGCAGGAATTCTGGTGACTCCACAGGAAAACTGAATACCTTGATGTATTCCACATTTTTCAGCAATGGTTTTCCAGAGTGGAATTTAAACATTGGCCTGAAAGGATAGGAAGCAGCAATACCTTTCCTTAACTGACACAAACAGCTCAGAAGTGAATAGACACGCTGAGCAGTCTGTAGGATGTAAAATCAACTCCATAATTCCCCTCCTTCAGAGAAGGGTGAAATAAATAGGAAGACTGATATTCATAGTTGTCTTGATTAGACAACTGAGCTGATGTGTTAACTTGAACAGGAATTTGGTGTGTCTCTCAGAATACTTTTTTAGCCCCTCTAGTATGAGAGGGTTCTTCCGGTACACATTGGAGTTCACATTTGCAAACGTCTTTTCACAACTTATAATACCTAAAAGCATTTTTTAAAGAGTTATTTAAAATAAACAAAGAGACCAGTATTTAAACAAGCACTAGAGATGTGGGCAATAAGAAGGAAGCTTGGTGGAATACCATGGCATACTGCCACACAGCATGCCAAGTCTAGTCGAAGAGTAAAAAACTATTTACTCCATGTTACCTATACTGGGTACATTAATTCCTCTTCTGGGATGCACACGTGCCCCCACACAAGAAATCAGACTTTCTTCAGAAGCCATGTCTATTCTTTTGTAGCTGAGGTGTTTTTTGCATATGTCAAGAAAAAAAGAAACACCTTTCTTTGAGTATGCCTAGCCAAGATGCAATCGAGAATCCAGATGGTAAAGGACATCAAAATAACAGGAGAGAATGGCAACTCCCAGAATCCACAAGCACTGCATATAAGACAACTACCACGGTAATAACCTGTGCCCGTTTCAAGCCACCTGTCCACACAATTCATCTCTCCAATTTGCCTTCAGTACAAGCTGAGTGATAACACTTGTACATACGCAAAGGAGAAGTGTAAGGCAATCATCTGACCTGGACGTTGCAAGGCAGGCCAAACCCCAGATGTCAGAGTGTTTTCTGTGAGGAGCAAAGAGGCACCTAAACTCTGGATCAGCAAGCTTCAACTGGAGAGAATCCAGTTTCACTTTCTCAGCCAAGCACTGGCAGTCAAATCAAAGAGTCCCCATGTAACACTTCATTCTCAAGCCTAGTAGCCAAGACATGGTATATTTGGGAGACTTAAGTTTTCCCTGTAGAGAAGGTAAGGCTTGACTTTGTACCTGCTCCCCCTTCTTGCACACTCAAAGTGTGGAAAGAAAAGCGTGAACATTTCAAAAAGCTAAGGGTTACTTTTTCTTTCTGGAGTAATTTTCATCCTAGCCTCAGCAGTACAAATTTCTTCCACCATACAAGCCAAAGCAGTTACTACTGAATACATGAAAAAATGGCGCAAACAGCGGGAAGAGGGGCTCAAAGCAGACGCAGTATGATGACCTATCCTATCATCCATTCCCAGGAATGGAGGTGCTTTCAGATGATGGAAGCACATACAGCTGAGACTGCACGAGTTGCTTTACGAGAGAAGACTGACATCAAGCTGCACAGAAGGATACGATACTGCTGCTAAACAGAGACTTGCAGAACAGACTACAGAAATATTTTAGGGCATGACAGTTGGTTCTAAACCCCAGAAAATGGAAGCAGACTGCCTGAAGAGTCTCTAAACTCTTTAAGAACAAACATCTGTCAGAAAGGACATCAACAGAGCTCGTAATGCCTTGGACAAGAGGAGAGAGGAGATCACCTTTTGAAATCTTAACTTATTCCATGTGAGAAAGGTGAAGTTCTGCCCAAACGTGAAGTCTTTCACTTTGTAATACAAGCTAGCCTGGAAGACATTTATGTGCTACGTATACATCAATTAGATAGCTGACAATGGATTAACTTGCATCCTGCTTGTCTTTGTAAAGACCTCAGACATCACGTGTATGTTCTGACCTGCAAGTTGGTTTGAACAAACAGCCCATCAATGGAGAAAGTGAATACTAGTGTCAGAGTAATACACTTGGCAAGACTTAATCCTGCGTGAACTTTTTCAGCATTTTTTGCATTCATGATCCTGCCAGAAGTGAAAATTATTTCTGATGTCAGTATGATAAGGAAAGCGTCCAACAGAGAGCTTGAATTTAATATCCTTCCAAGCTGAACCCTCCACCCCTTCTGTCTGTGGTAACTTGGCTCAGCTGTGAAAGACGCATGTCAAGTATCAGACCATTTACTCATTGCAATTTCATTGACAAGTAGTCCAAGGCAAAAGAAATACATAGGATTTTTAAAAATACAAGTGATGGATATCATAGAATGGCTGTACTGTAACAAAAAGTCTGAAGACAAGTATAATACATTGTGCTTCTGGAAGGTTAAAATCAGAACTACAGAAAAACAACCAAGTTTTACTTTTAAGTCAAGTCTGCACCTTTTTATAGACTCTTTTTGGAAAAGTCTTAGGCTACTTTTAAAAATATTAGTTTTTTTTTTTTTTGTGAAGGGAATAAAAAAATAGACTTTTTCACCACAGCCTGCTCAAAAGAACTGCATCTGACATAGGTTGGGAAGTCTTGCAGTCCCTCAATGCAACAATTTGAAAGCTTAAATCTTTTACAGGAATTTTATTCTCCTGCAATTTTTTTTTCAATGAAGTGAATGATGACAGAAAGAAACCCCAAGCTCTGATTGAAGACTGCATCCTCCATTCTTTAAACTAAGTTTCCCTTGCTTCCTATATTTTTACTCACTGAATTACTGATTCTCCAGCTAACTACCAGTCCAAGAAAAATTTCAAATTAGGCAAGACATATTTTTAATGTTAAAAATTCAGCTTGGGGTAGGAAAAAAGACTAATTCCACCCCTCCATAACTGCATTGTATGAAAGGACAAAGTTGTATTATTTTTTCCTTATTGTTCCCAAGTGATGATCTCATCTCCAGCACTCCCTGCCCCATGCCCCCAACCCTGATGTCTTCACTTACGTTCCAATAGTTATATAACATTAGTTGCAGGCAGATATCAGATAACATGCCTATAGTTGCAAGCTCACAACAAGAATATTGCATTTTTCCACAATACCATAGAATTAATATAACAGCATTCCTAAAGACCACAATTTCTTCTCTCATATTTCATTTACTTATCTCTCCTTTAAAAATGATCTTGAAGAGTCTTTGCAGTGAGTTGCCTTTGCATATAAATTTATGAGGTTGTTATATTTAATAACAGGTTCTATCACAGCATTTTCCCATGTTTCTAGGTAGCATTTTAACATAAATCAGTAGAATATGAGGAAAATACTGTTCAAAACATTTGCTTTTAGGGTAAAATTAGGGTCTTTAGGACTATATTAACCAGTTGTACCGGCTAACATTTAGACAACTTTATTCTGCAAACAGTCACTTTCTCATAAGGCAAACAGAAAATCATCAAAAGATTTCTTCAGGTAACTAGTCAAGAATTATGGAACCTCAAATACCCAGTACCCAAGCAACAGCTGCCACATGCTGTTTGTGTACAGTTCAAATTCACATTTCTCAACACATTTAGCTGAGAAAGTTGATACAGCAAGTAGATGTTTACTATAGGACATCAAGAAGACAGTATACAGGGGATACTAAGCAGTTATATTTTAGAAGGCTATTTATCTGAGAACACCTGACAACATTATTCTATTTAATAAGAATTAATAACCTGAGTGAAAATCCAAGACAGAAAATCCAGCCCTGCCTGAATGAGGAGGGTAAGTGTGCCAAGTGGACGAGGAAGAGGTAACTCTGCAGAGTACTCTTAAGCATTTTGTCTTCCTAATAAAAATCAGAGTCAACGTTCTGTTCCTTAAAATTTTAGGATCTGAGAAAGATGGAAAGGAGAACTGGAGACCTACAGACTAAGGTGAGGCCAATGAAATCTACCATGTCTCTCAGCCCTTCAGTTGCATCCACATTCTCAGAAGTTAATCCTTCAAAATATTCTCAGAACTGCACAAGAAGGTTCCTTTAGTCATGATCTAGGCAGGAGTCTTCCTTGCGTTCCCCAAAGGTTTAAGTTTACATATATGCACCACCCCAAACCTCAAGAAAAGCAACAAAAATGAGACATATTGCTTTATTACCAACCAAATTTACCTGTTTCATCTACAAGAATAAACACCCAACATTACCTTTTAATGTGAACATCCTGAGTGCCTCTTTCTGAACAGTTACATTTCCATCATTGTCACTGTCCTCAGATTACAAAAGTCAAACTATTCATAGGTGAAGGACAGAAAAACAGGATAAGGAAGATGGCTGTTAGAGTAAAGCATCGGACCTCAAGCAATGGCTAGAGACACGATGCATGGTGCAGCATCTGGAAGGCCTCTCTCCTCCCATGGGACCAGTGCTCTCGCGCACGGCTGGCAGGTGGCGCTTTCCTGCCATCAGGGGCTGTCCTCAGAAAGCCAAAGGCTTCAGGTTTCGGTGCTTGATGTTTTAAAATTTCAAAGTTCTGAGAATAAAAACCTCAAAGCTAAGGGAACTAAGAAAATCCTTTGTAAGCTCTGCTGGGAAGGCAGTCCTGTGGTGCACCCTGTGCAGAGCCCAAAGGCAGAGAAGGAGAGTGCTCTACCTGGGGGCAGCACAATGGCCTGGCTGGCAGCACGCATCTCCTGCATCCTGCAGCTGGGGAAATGAACAGCTCCTGCCGCTGGGATAACGACCTGACAGACAGGACCGGTAACTCTCCTCCTAAAAGGAACGTCCTGAACTATCCTCCTTCATATGGCTGCTTGCTCTCCCTACTACAAGCTGTCACATACAACTCTTGCCAAAACATTTCAGAAAATGAACATGATTACTTCTAACTGCAGCGAAAACTAATCAAGACACTTAATGAAATGTTAACTCAGTTTTGGGGCTTCCAGAAACATCTTAGTGAATAGCAACTGCTCTGTGTTCCTGCATAAAGTGGAGAGAAATAATCTTCATGGCAGCATATTACTGAGTCCACATTTCAAACTACAGCTACTACCACATGTGACTACAGTATCTTTGGAATAGCAGTTGATTTCCGTATGTGAAACTGGATTAAAGGCAATTCTAATAAGACTCCTCACAAGAAAAACAGAAACAAAGATCCCACAAGAGAGAATGAAAGGTTCAGAGAGAATGTGTGTGTTCCTAACCACGTCAGGCATTGGTTTAACCAGTTAAGAAAAGAAAAAGAATAATTAGACAGTTACACAGTGTTAGCTTTGGTTTTCAGGAAGTTTTTACACCTGCTGGCTTCCCAGAAAGCACTCATTTTCAGACGGCTACTATGATTTTGTGTTCTATGGATAAACCTGAGCATCATCTTTTTGACAGAAATAACAAATCTTGGGACAGTACACGAACATTCAAGAGCACACTAAAGACAACATACTGTTTCTCTAAATAAAACCGGATCTAGAGGCCTAATGAAACTATTCAAGTTGTTCACTTTCTGTTTCATCTATTTTCACTTTCCTATATGTTGCTTTTCAGTTACTCATGCTACAAGGTAAAAATAGCAAGGAGCCATAGCCAAATCAGAATGAAATGATGGCCAGATTTGTTTTAGGGAACTGAATGGCTTAAGCATAAGCTAACTTGTCTCATTTCATGAGAAAGCAAGTAGAAAAGGTCACCTCCTCCTTTCCAAGGTAGTTCCTCTGGCCTTTGGGAAGAACAAGATACTCATATAGTCCCAAACAGAGATAGTACACTGAAAGTCTCTAGTCATTTAGCTCACAAAAACACTTGAAACTCTTAAGCAACCTTTCCTTGGCAATCCTTTTTTTTTTTCCTCCAGAGAAAAAAGTTGAACTTTATAACTAACTCACCTTCCTGAAGCATAGAAAAGCTTGTATTAAGGTACAGTACTGCAAGAAGACTGCCTATGTAGAGTACCCTATATGTACCACGCATACCAGAGAATCTCAAAGTCTTCAGTATGTGTATCTTCATACCACAGGCAAAGTGAGAAAGCACTATTACACAAATTTTAAAAGATGGGAATCGTGAGGCATAAAGAAACTGTGCATCTTGCAATGGGCTGTAACCCCAGTCACGGATCAGGAGACCAAAGCTCATGTATTAAGTCCTCAGCTAGTGCCATCAGCACCAAGTCACCAAACCACTGTATGCTGAATGTTGGAAGGGATTTCTGGTGACCCAGATCAGATAGCCTCTCCGAACAGACTGAAAAAGTTGGCTTCTACACTTGCTGACAGTCCCTTCAAGGCCTTCTCAACTGATGTCTGCAGAAGGAGATAACCACCCAGCCCACTGCTTATCACCACAATCACTGGTGTACTAGTATCTTCTGGATAGAGACACCAACAGACAATTTCCATTTACAGATTCAAAAACATTTTCCTCTACAGTATAAGCTGGCATTAGAACTGAAAGCCTCAAGCATCCATCAGCTATCTCCTTGGAAGATACAGCATGGAGAAGAACATAAGAAGAGTGAGAACTGGAAAACATTTGTTAAAAATCAGCTTAGGGTAGCTGCCCCACCCCCCCTTTTTTTTTTTTTTTTTTTTTTTTAAGACTACACTGTACTTGAACTACCGGACTGTTTTTGAGATCATGAAGTAACTGGTCAGCGACACAACTTGCCTCCAAAACTTTGACGGTTTTTAAACAGATGTAATATGAACACCATATGAGCATCAGTTAAGAGAAGAGAGGGAGTACATGGAAATGAAATTGGAATCAATCTTGTTGCGTTCAGATAAAGTCTTTCAGAAGTCAAACCACTTGTCTCCTCGGAAATAAGCATAACATTATTTGCAAGATAGGATTCAGGATGTACAGGGGCATCTTTCTGTTCTCCACAGCTATTTGGCAGTGCCAGGGACACAGTAACACTGCAGTTACTGAATTAGGTCAGTGAAAGTAATAGTCTCTGTAGCTGATTCAATTACTGTATTTTGATTTTGCTTCATTTGGTCAAATTATGCCCTCACTTATGTCTGCAGATCTGTCTTACACCTTCATTCTTCCCTCTCACCCTTCGCTTTACAGACTCAAATAAATGAATTCAGCCCTATGAGCTTGTCATGGGATCAGCAGGTATCATTAAGGCCCTGCATCGCCTGACCATTTGTCACTGGCTCAACCTCCTTCTGAGAACCTACTTGTTAGCTAGAGGCTTTCGCTATTTTTCACCATTTGTTTGCAACTCTTAATCCTAAAGATTTGTGCCCAAGCCAATGAAGTTTTATCCATGCTGAAAAGCCTCAGACAATACCTCTATAAAGCATAGCATCACCCATAACAGGTTACTTCTGAAAAGTCTGTAGAATGAATTTATGGCAGCATTAACTCTCTCATTGCTCATGACATAAGAAAATAAGGGCTGTTACACCTACTGCTAAGATTCTTACTTATCTTAGCACTGGAGGATTTTAGATACCAAGAAGTTTCCAAACAGATACTCAAGTTCTAAATTTGCTCTCGGTCAGAGATATCAGTAATATAACTTGTAAATAAAACACGTGCTTTAAAGTGTGTACAAAACAAAAGTTTTGTCCAATATAATTTGATTTTAATTCAGTTCATTTCTTATGTCAATTATATTTATAATAAAAAATTTTAAAGTTTTCTTCACACATTATAAAGAATGCGCAATAAGATTGTATATTACATGTGTAATAGATTAAAATTTACAGTCAGCAATAAGGAGACTCACGTTTTTCTACTGTAATTGTGGTTTTGGTCTCTTTAAAATACAACTTTGGCAGCATTGTCTATATGGATGGAATACTTCAAGCATTAAATCAAGATAACATTCATACTCAAACCATGAAAACGTGCATTGCCCATTACTATATACAATAATACCATCTTTGTTCATTGTGTTTGTTAAATGTATCAATGCCAACAAGTGCTTAAATTATGCTGTGAGTACGCTCTTAATGAATAAACATTAAGGAGTCATGTATCAGCAAATACCAAAACCTCCAGCACAAAAATCTCTCAAGTATAATAGTGGTCTTGAGCTAGCAGGACTTGCATTTACAAAGGGTTGGGATTAGTTTCTCAAAACAAGTTACAAGTTATTTCAAGCAGATACAGAATTGAATTAGAAGCACTGAAAACATCAGCTGTTTTAGTAGGGAGGAGCATGGTGATGTAAGAGTTTTTTTCTTGTAAGGCCCAGAGCAAGTTACTGAAAGTCACTGAACACTCCTTGCAACAGAGAGGGTAGAGTACTTCAAGGGTGCTGGAAGCTTCACACTTCCGAAGTTTGAAACTAACTTTGAACACAGAAACTTGCACCCAGTAACTCAGGAAATAACATTGTATATGGCCTTAATCAAGAATCAGCAGGGTTAGGACCAAAGTTCATAAACTCTTCAAGATGGTACAGCTGTCTTCCAAAATATTAACACAGTACTTTTCAGGTTAGAGACAGTAAGTAGACCACAATTGCCCATTTCGCTGAAAGCATACAGTTAACATTTGGAGCTTTGATTACAGAGACAATGGGAATATGCTTTTGAAAGACAAAACCTATTCAAAGAAAACAGCTAAGACAACAAGAAACTGTCATAAGCATTGTTCAGGTGATTACATCATATTGTCAATATTGTTTTCCTCAAAATCTGTTTTTCTATTCCTGATATGTAAAAATCAATCATTAATTTTTCTGCAGAGTATCTTCTGAGAACTTATACAACAGTGTCATAATTATATAAACAGAAGAGTATGACAAATACCTTAAGTGTCAATGTTCAAAGAAATTTTTCCTTTTTCTCATTAAAAAAGGAAAAGGAAAGAGAAAGCAAGATGTAGTTTGATTAAGGAGATCCTACATCTGGACAGGAACATGGGAGTTTGTCTATATTTGAAAAAAATACCATTTCTTTTATGTTAATGTTCATGCTGTACTTTTTATAAAGCATCATGCAGGAACACAAACAGCTTCATGACTATACTGACAAGGATGGAGTATTCATTATATGTTATTTAATCACACACCTAAATTCACAACTAGAAGCACAAGTTGTACTATTTATGCAGATGTGCTCTAGCACAGTACTGCATTTTACACCGAGACTGATGACTACAGAGAACGCCCCTTTTTCACTGGCATCACAAATAACATGCAGAGAGGGGTGCTTCATTAAAAATCAATTAGAGCTTTAATTCCTATTTTTTCTTTTCTTTTTCTCTTTATTATTGCCATTTTTGGCACACAAAAATACAATCACTTCCATTAAATAATTCAACTTGTGTTGATCAGCTACAACAATAAATTCATCAGACTAATAACAACCACAAAAGGTATCCCTCTTCCCATTTCATCTCATTTCACTATGTTTCAATTTCGGTAACTGACTTTTTGCGTATCTTACTGCACAATTAAAGAAAATTATGATCCCTCATTGGACATCTCATTTCAGTCAACCTTTTACCTACCTTTTTCTCTCTCCATATTAATTCCCTCTTCACATTTTCGAACATATCACCCCAATTCTATATCAGGGAGATTAATTACAAGATTACAATCCCTTCAGATTAACAAGTATCACAAAAGCATCCTATCCAAGTTGTCTACCTATCTCTCTAAAAATTTATCTTCCTTGGTTAGCTTTTGTTTATATTTATGTAAAAAAAAAATCAAAGCACTACCCTGCGTAAGTTTCATGACAAGTGAGTTTTCTTGTCAGCTACAAGCAGATTCATGTAAATACACACATGAAAGACAAATGAATCTTCACAATTTAAAGTTTTCAAAGTCAGGAAATCTTTACCATCTACATCCAATCCAATTCCAAATTCTTCTCAGCAAAGCAATAGCTGAGAAATGAAAGTTACCAAGCATTTTCAGAATACAGTGCAGCTGCTGCACTATTACAAATGTGATTTTTTTTTAAAGTTACCTGAGTAAAATCAAGACAATTGTATAATTTTGTTTCTACTGTTGATTGAGTAATCTTTACCTTTAATACAATAATCTCAGATCATTGAAGATGATCTTTTTTCTCTGATAGAGGAAAGTACTTTTCAGACTCTCAGATCTGAAAAAGCTGTGTGAATTATCTCTATTACAGAGCTCCCACACAAAGTGATGTAAGGAGATTTATCCAAGACTTACAGAGAGACTAGAGAGCTAGAAACAGAATAGATACATCCAGAGTAGAGCAATTCAGAGTTCTATTCATAAGGCACTTAAAAGTAGGGCTCACCAATTTTTAGCTTGAATTAAACAATAATAATGTAAGATTTCAATACATGGAACAAATATTAAAGTAACAAGTTATTGAGGGACATTGGCTTCATAGTAATTGCCTACATACCCCACAGCAAAGGCCAACAATTCAAGGTAGCTGACCCTCTAACTACCTTGCATTAACCACATCACCACTACAGACAGCTGTCTAGACCTTGGATGTAAAAGTACATACAGTTTACCAAAAAAAAGAACAAAAAGCAACTAACCTTGTAACCTATGTTAACTGTTAACTACTTATAAGTGAAGCAAAATAAACTGTAACTTCATATACCCCCTAAGAGATCCTGAAAATTAGGCATGACCTATAGTTCAGCTCCAGTTCTGTTGCACTAAGTTGAATACCCCAACACAACCCACTGTAAAAACCTCACTTTTGTGTAATGAAAACATAAACAGAAGTAATAAACACAAGTTAACTCTTCCGAAAATCTTTAACCCAGAACCTGCAGAGATGTGTTTTGGGTTTTTTTTCCCCCCTCACATTGGAGCTCTGCTAAGCAGCAGCTTTTGCAGCAAAAAAAAGCACAAGTACGAGAGCTTCCATGTAGTAGTAAGGTTGTAGTACATGAGTAATGCTGCTAGTGCGAAGTAATGGAATTGCTTTGGATCCCAATCGCTGAATTTAGTAGGTTACAACATTGAATTGAGCAAACTACAACAGTGTTTACAATTAACATGTACAACATTCCATCCTAGACAGGGAACATGCTGCAAATGATTATAATGCTGATTTGGGAAGTTGAATAATTATGTAAGGAAGTAATTTTTAAACTGTACTTGGAAAGTATTGTAAAAAGTGTGTTCCATGTCACAAATATTGCTAATATACAAAGACAGTAGGAATCTAGCAAGCAGCTAGCTGTTCTAAAGCAGAGGATGTTGATAATTACTCTAAGTTACATTACAATGTAACATAAGTTACATGACAATTTCCCCAATTATATTGCCAAATACAGTCTGTGTGGAGTACACTTCAAAGAACCAGAAAAACCTTCACATTTATGATTTTACTACCTTGACAGCCAGTGAAAAGTCACTCATGCTGCATGTAAGCTAAAACAGGCTGATTTTTTGGTTTGTTAAATCCATTAGTTATTTAAAAAAACACTTAGGTCTTTGAGTCTACTTTTTTTTTTGTTTTAATTTACCTTTGAATTCACATACAAAATTCTAATTCACTTCTTCAGCAATGAAAAAGTAATAATTTTACCAGGACTAAAAAGACTTATCAAAAAGTTAAAAATACTTGTTCCTACCTCCACTTTTGTTCGGTAAAGAATGAGACGCTTTAGGCTGCCCACTTTGGCTATGTGGTTGAAAGCCTGAGGTGGTATTTTATCACATGATGAGAGATTTAATTCCTGAAGATTTGGACACATTTCAGTAATGACCTCCAAACATGTTTCATTCAGGAAATGGCCACAAGACAACTCAAGACGAACGAGTTCAGAGCCACAGACTTTTAAGAACCTGCAATAAATCACATTAAGTAAAAAATAAATGTGGTTTGTAATGAAAGTCTTTGAATACTGCCAAAACCTTAAGCACGAAAAACAGGAAATACTTTCTTCAGCAATAAGAATCCTACAGACCACAGCAATTATGCCACATCAATTACTTAACAGAAAACATGATTAGGTTAAAGTAAATTAATCGTAACCACTCTGAAGAAGTTACTCGTTAATCAAATTTGTACAAACTCAGAAGACCAAATTAATGAGCTGAGTTAGAGATCAATATTCAAAAACTGAAGGTGGTCTGACAGTCAAGGCTGTTTCATCAACGTTAACGTATGCATCCTAGACATTATACTTTTTGACCACATACATCTTAAGAAACAAAAGGCTATATAATGCTATACATGACAGAAGGACACCGATGTCATTATAGCAGCCTTAAAGAAGCAATTGTACCTTGAAAACAAGTTGCAAAAGCGTCATTTCAAGGGGAGAAAATAAAAGTTTGTTTAGGGAGGTATTTGTCAGTGACACTAAAGAATAATGAAGGACTTGATATCTCTTTGAAGATCCAAGCTTTCAAACCTTCCCTTTTCCTTATTTTTCACTACTCACTCAAATCATACTTGCTATTTGTCATCACCCTTCCTGATTCCTTTCATCTTGCACATTACCCAGCTCCTGGGCCTTACTTTCATTATGCAAATCCTCTGCAACAAGGAGGGGAAAGTAGGTTCCAGGGGGAATCCTCCAGCCCTGGAAGTTTCTGAGAGTCACCTGAGACCTCGACTGACCTGATCTAAAGCTGGGGACAGAAGCACTTCAAGTGGGAGCTTGGAGAAGACAACCTTCAGAAGTCCCTAATACCCATGAGCTTACACAAACAGAAACAAAGAGAGACTCTGAGGAAAGACAGAAGCCCCAAACCCATGGGGGTTTTCCTAACTATGTCCTTCAAATCGATTCTTCCACTATTTTTAGTGCAACTCTGCAGTCTCTCTTCAGAATCCATTTTAGCTTGTAAAAATCGGAGCTTACCGAACACCAAGCACCTGTTTGTTGCTTTCATACCAGATACAGCGAATTCACCTGTAAGCTAGACTGGTGAGCTCTTACAAGAATGTCACAGCTAAAATGACACGACAGTTCATGACAATTAACACCAGAAATCTAAACGTTAGACTGCTATTTTAGACCAGCAACAGAGTTCAACACTGTTGTGGAAAAACACAGGATGGAAATTCCCTGGAACTCAAGAGTACAGACATATGGATTCATTACTGATTGCCAATTAGCCGATTCTTCTCTTTAATGAGTGCTTTAACAACACATTCACACAGCTTCTTTCATCAAGAAATTATCAGGTTTGTTTGAATGGTGATATTTTCCATAAAACCTTGTCAATTGCCATTTATTATACCTCTAGCTTCTAATTTGCTAACAGATAAATATTTTATGAACTATTCCATTGCAATAATGGATGTTAGGTTAACTGCCATATAATTTGACAGGGCTCGGCCATTATAAATATTGGTACAGACCAACACTTCTCTCCTCCTATCACTATTAAAAGTTAACATTACCAGGTCAGAGAAACACGATATTAACCTCCTACACTTGGAAAAGAGCTCAAAGCTCACCAGCTAGAAGAGTTATCTTCGTAACATTTAATTTCATTACACTTAAAACACACAGAGCAAACAGAGCAATAGCAATGAGCTCACCACTTGTTCTTCACGGCTTTCCTGCCTTTTTGGAAAAGGTTCTTCAGGAGATATTAAATAGAAAGAAAGGCAAGGGCAATAAGGGACACGCGGCAGGGTACGTGAACAAAATGACAGGCACAAAGTGAAGCAATGAACAGAAATGGGAGGAGAAACTTGAGGAAGTCACCAACTAGAACAGGACAGAGCACATTAGTCAAAACTGCACACTTTGTTAGCGCTTCATAGGCTGCTTGGGGCAGAGGTTTTTGCTAACTTCTTTCCCTGCAGAACTCCAAAGCCATATGGCAAGGTAGAACATGGGGTTTCAGGCTTCCCAACAAAAGTGGCATTGCCTTCATACTTCTCAGACTTAACCGATATTGGACACCTGGCTGTGACTTCGCTCATTTGAAAACAGCCAACCCCAACAAAAGCACCTTCTATCCAAAGCAATACTTCTTCACATACCTCTCCCTTTACTCACTGAAGATTGACTGGATCCTATTTATAACATCTCCTCTTTTCTGCATAGTCATCCATCCCTTTAGTTTTCCTTTTCCGAACAATGCTTTATATATGAAATTTCTAAAGTGATTTCCTTTCACTCCCTTCACGTTTGTTATGAACTATGATCAGTTAAACAACCGAGTAGAATCTGAACACGTACCTTAATTTTGCTAGGCACTGGAACAGAATCATAATAAAAACATTAGGACTGGTATGACTAGAGAACAAATAGGAAAACACAGGTATAGAAGTACTACAGAAAACAACAGAAAATACAAGGGTCAGAAGAACAGCATGCATTGGTGGAAGCCAGAGTAGCAGGTCACTGAGATCCTTGAAGATATGGATGTGCAGTTTCTCAGGACATGCAGATTAGGAGACGAAGGACAGAGGCACAGGACAGGAAGATGACATTCTGGACAAACTGCTTTGGACACATCTCTGTTGTCCTGGTGTGAGTATGTATACATGAAAGAAAGACTTTTTTTGTTTTTCTTTTAAATGAAGTCACCTTCCCTTCCTCTAAACTATTCTAATCATTAAAACGTTGTTTTCAAATCCAACATGTATTAAACTTTGTCATCAGATCTTAAAACATTGCATTCAAGTAGGGAGCTTATTAAGTATCTGATCAGTTTCAGTTACAGCAACCCTAGGGTTTACTAAAACTGCCAAAATCAAAAAACAGGTTGGAGTTTTAAAATGAGAATCCCTGTCAAGTCGTACAATACTCCTATTTTCCGTGACTATTAGACGCATGTTGCAGAAACTTATCTAACCTCCCTGCTAGTTTGATTCATAGCAAACCATCAAATTAAATGCTGTCAAAGCACACCTGTAATAAACATCAACTAAAGACTTCAAATTTTAATGACAACACAATTGTTAAAGAAGTATTTCTGGATGTGCTTGAAATGTCAACATTGCATTGCAAAAGTGAAAGTTAAGTTCTATGAATTCATTTTCACAGTATAAAATGTTAGAAGCAAATAAAAATCCTACCACCTTAGGTTTTTCAAGCAAAACAGCTTAAATAAGCCACATTACAAAAGATATACAGAAACCTGCATGCAGAACTCTGTTTTTAAAGCTGCCATCACCTTTTAGGTGTTTAAATGCCTGAGCATCTATTCAGCATCTTGGTATTTACTACCTCCTATTAACTCACTCCGCTTCTCCTATACAGGTCTTGTCCTACCATGCTGATATTCCCATTGCATTGACAAATTCACCACACCTCTAATGCCATGAGGAACAGCGTTGATTATGTAATGCTTTCTGTGAAATCTTCATTTATTCCCTGTCACTTTGCATTCCTGACACTTGATACTGCTCAAATATTCATTTCATTTGTCTTTTACTTCTCTGTATACTTTTAGTTCACTCTAAATCATAAAGTTCAGTTAATTTATATTATATGTTGATCTGAAAAATTTATGATAGCCATTTTTAGCCCTAAGGAATAGATGTTATCAATAAGTAAAAATACCTTCAGCTTTGCCTCAGGATGTTCATATGCCTGAAGCATTCTATCTTCTCATGAAACACAATATTTGTTTCAGTCATTTCTTAAATTACTCTTTAAAAAGTTTCTACTTTAATATATATTTTTGCAAGAGAAAAAATGATTTTTCTTTTTACAGTTATTTGTGTGTCACTTTAAAAGATGTAAGTACAAATTACCTTTTTTAGGTGTCAGAAAAAAAAAAACAAACATTTTGGAAGATATTTTCCAAAATAAATCTCAAGCAAGAGTATCATTTAAACGAGCATCTGCTAGCAGGAATTATAAGCTAAACAGTATAGTTGTGAAAATTAATCTAACTCCACTGGTTTTCAATTCAACAGTGACCATTTTAACACTAAGTGCAGAGAAAAAAGTGCAAAAATATGTAAAACAAAATAAAAAGAGGTTCTGCAAAAGTCAAATGCCTGTTATCTATTGAAGATAAGTTACTCTGGTTTTAGCATTTTCCTGATTTTACATTGTAGCAACTTATAATGTTTGTGAAGTTATTTATAAATTTAATTTAGAAAATGACATCCACCCCCCCTTCTCAAATGGAGGAATATAGGCTGGCCTTAAAAATAACATAATGGAGCTCTTCAAAACAACTTCTACATCTCCATTTAAGTGGCTTGACAGCCATTCATGGTTGTTTATACAGCAGCTTATCACAAAATGGATAAACTTGAAGTATTGGAACAAGCAATTTAGTCTAGTTTGAACTCAACCTCAAGTTACGAAACAACTTTTTATCAAGTAAAACCAAAATAAGAGACACAGCTTGTTACTCCACAGGACACCTCGCTGCCTTACTGAAAATTTCCTTTGCAGAAAGAGAGATGAACATCAATACCAGGTTCAATACCAAGTAAGAGCCAAAAAGGATGAAGAGAAACCAGCCAACTGATTCAGAAACATTCATGCAGTAGGCAGCAAGAGAAGATTTTACACTAATAAATGTAGTCATACGTGTCCTCTACTATTACATGTAGAGACAGAAATATATAAATATTTCATTTCTGAAAAGGACAATTACAATCTGAAAGTGTGAGCAAGTTTTTTGGAAGACATAAGCAGTTAACTGATAAAACAAGCAACACAGTCTCCCCAGACAACTCTCCAAACTCAGGCCACATGAGAAATGTCTAAAAGTCCAAAAGGAAAAACCGTGGGAAGTCATGACTAACATGTCCTGGATCCTGCAATACCCACATAATGGTGATATAATTATTTTAGAACAGCTGACTTCAAGTCAGGGCTGCTATTACATTAGCAGTGACATTAAAAAAAACACACGAATTAGTTAAAAGGTATTTTAAACTAACTGGAAGACAGATATGCCAGAATTGCAAAATTTGTAGTTCTCTGAGCTTGGACATTCCTTTCTTTTAATACCACACAAAGTTGTTAGTGGCACTGCACATTTAAAAAAAAGTCATTAAAATGAAAAAGGTCACACTAAGTTTTCAAAAACACATTTAATAGCTACACATCAGAAAGCAAACACTTCATGACATCAAGTTCTCAATTAAGCTTACATATTTACTTTCTGCATGATGTATCTAATATGAAATCCAAATTTAGGAGAATTAGGAGAAACATTTGTATCCCGTTCAATTAATTGATGTTTATCTCCTTTTTCTAGCAAGAAGCACAAAAGACCATAGCATAGGGCTCTTGCATTATACTGTAAGCTCTAGAAAAAGGAAATGACAAAGTATTTCTTCAAATCATTTTACTACCCCAGGGAAGGCACCCAGGCACCAAAGTAAAGACAGCCTTTTCATTCAAAAAAGAAACAAAAGATAAGACAATGTTTTAGATATATTAAACATTTCTGTTTTTAATCAAGTTCACCTGCCATTGCTGATTAACTTAGTTAAAGCAGCAATTTTTGTATAAACGAAATGCACTGATAGATGCTGCTTAACTGATGCAAACAACCAAAAGAGCAAGAAATTATACGTTAAGGAAGCAGAGAACACAGCCATTATACAGAGAAGAATCCCTGCATATTTGCTGCTTTAATAACCTACAGCATAGTCATATTTTCAACTCAGTGTGAAGATGCACTTGCAAACCCCGTTTCCCAACGGGACTCATGTTTTAAATCATTTTTATGAAAATATTTGCATTTACATTGCACTCCAGTGATTACTTAGGACCCATACCTTGTAAGCATGCACTGTAATCTGTTTATTACTGCAGCCATTCTAATACAGTCCTACTGATGACTCAATCTGTATGTGGAACAACTGCAAAGGTTTTCTTTGTAAGATGGACTTTCTGCAGCTTAGCTCTCATGGAATCTTTCAGAATTCCAGAAGAAAGCAAAACACTGCTCCCACTAGAAGATGCCTCTCAGTCACAGGCAGTTTGAAGCATGCAAACTATATGCTGAAACAACTTCTGCTTCCATATTTAGTACCTCTTACTGTTTTAGCTGTTTGTTTGTGGGGTTTTTTTGGTTTTGTTTTTCTCTACATAACAACATTTACAACCTTTACAATAAATCAAAGACGTTTCTTGTCTTTTAATAAGGTTTCAATCATTTTTCAATCACTTAGTGACAAACCTGTGCAGCAACTCCACAAAGAGAGCTTGTCAAAATACTTCGTACATTTAGCACTGACCTGCTAAATCCAGAAACAGAAATGGCTCCCCTGTTTCCAGTCCAAGATAAATTCAGCCACTGGATGAGAGTGCAGCGAGACTGTAGGTATTCCAGAGAGGTGTCATTAATCCTCGCCCAGTAAGGTTGTAAACTGAGATGAATGTACTGCAGAGGATCACAGCAATGTTGATACAGTAGCTTACAAGTTTGTGCTAGTCTACACAGGTCTGGTACTGTAAGGTGACTCAAAATCAACTGGATGAGCTATATTAAAAACAGGAAAAAAAAGTCAGATGGTCATACAGCACTTGAAATGCTAAGGCAAAACTGCAACGGAATAAAAAAGTGTTCTAACTTCAAAGAAAATGATTTTTTATTTTTTACTTAAAAGTAACTTCTCAAATAAATCATTGATTAGCTATTAAATAGGATTGCACTGCCTTCTCAATTTGACAACATATTAAACAAGAAAGGAAAAAGCAGATCAGCATATGAAAGTCACAGGAAGCTTTCAGATTAGAAGTTTTTTTTACCCATGCTAATTTAAACAGTGATATATATGTAAACACTATGTTTACATATTTCCCTTCACAATGTCTGCACTTCCATTGATCAGAACACTGAATTGGCATCCTCTTTCTTCTCTGGATTCAGCTTTAAGATGGTAGCATATCCGCAGAGTACATGAAAATCATACCATGTCCCAGTTTCCCCACAACTTGAATCAATTTAAGATTTATTCCTCTGCTCTAAAAAAAAAATGTTTTGATTTCTACCTTAAATTTTCTCCCATCCGTGCGGGACTATGCAACTAGATAAAAATTTCAACACATTCAGATCTTCCTTTATGAAGTAATCTCTTTCTTGCTTAATATTTTGAGAGCATTTCTGTTCTATGCCAGAGTCAAATCTGAAACGCAAAACCCCTTTTTACCTTTATCAAATTAAATCATCTCAGCTTCAGAATAACCACCAGCCCTTCTCACTAGCTCCGCTATATACATTTTTAATGAGTTATCTCACACTCAGAAAAGAAGAAATATCTTGTCTCCTATCACGCTCTGGTTTTCCTTCTAGAGAAAGATTAACAAATACAGAAACACACACAAATACTCACTTTTGAAAATAACAAAATCCTGCAACAAAAAACACCCTCCCGTAGCTTAGATACCTGAGAGAAAACACATGAAAAATGAAATCTGAAAAGTAATGTTTATTTTACTGTGGCTGCCTTTAACAGCTGTAAGCACTTGCACTCAAGTTATGTAATTAGAAGTGAACAAGCACTTTCAAGCAGAGTAGGGAAAAAAAACTCTGAAATGAAATCAGTGAATCAATGTAAACAAAAAAATAACTTAAACTGAGGAGAGTCCTGTGGCCCTTTCAAAATACCATAATGTTTCATTTTAATTTAAATAATTTAATTTAAATAATTTAATAACCACTAAAAATTGTAATAAATTGCCTGACATAAAACCGAAGTGAAGCTTTTTTCCAAGCAGACTGTACTTCTACAGTACCAGTTTATGCAGCTAGCTTCCACCCTTCCCTCTTCCCCTCTACTTTTGGGAGAGAAAAAAATAAGTAAACAATTCAATTTCCTGAAAAGTGAAAAGTGTTACTTCCTACTCAGCTCCAGATTTAGTATTTGGATATCAAACGCTCCACAGATCTACACGCTCTTCAGAAATTTAACAAAATCCAATGCCAAAACATTGTGCTTGCATATACTCAAGTTTGTCTCAAGCTTGATTTCAAGACTTTCCTCTTCCCTTCTCCTCCATCTTCCTTGCCCATAAAAACACTCCTGGTTTTTTACCTCTGCCTCAGCTTGATACCGTGGATCAGAGCAGACATTTCAATGTAATAGCAATGAAATGCATATACACATCACAGTTAACAAGTTATAATCAAAATTTGCTCCCAACTGACATTTAGGTTGTTAGCATTTCAATAGGAGACGCATCAAACTAGGAGCTAATGTAGATACGATCCTAAGTTAATATTTTGATTTTTCCTTTGCTTGGACTTTTGCTTTGCCTCAGCTTAAAACACAAACACTGTTTTGGCTTTGCAGTAGGATATACCTAAACACACACACATTTTTCTAAGATCACCTATTAGCTTTAAACAATTTTTCAATATTCTGAAAGACACTTTCCAACTGTTTTGCAATCTTTCAGATATTCTGCATTCTGTAAACCAACTAAATATTTTGTATTTTCTCCCTCAGATTTGTCCAATATTTATTAGGTTTTCTAAAACAAACAGCTCAGCAATGAAGGCTGCACAGTTAGCTAAATATATGTCTACAATTAATGTGGTGTAATAAATGTCTCATACAAAGCAACACAAATTCTGTTCAACAGAAAAAAAAGTTACTTTGTGATTTCTGAGCAGTAAAGATAATGGTGAATAAAACTATAAATGCCTCACCAGTGTTCCTTTACACTAACTGATGACTATAGTGAGTATTTTATAACATAGAGGACATTGCAACCCTACCCTACCGAAGATGAAATATCTAGAATGAAAAAAAAAATGAAATACCACTATGAAAATAAAGTATTTTTTTCTTCCTTTTAATTAAACAAATATAACAGGTTCCAAATCTACAGGCTAATAACCAGTAATCACTGTTAGTCTGGACTCCGTCAGAAATTCACTATTTACATAGGTGTATCCTAGCATGAAGTACAATTTGATAACATTGTGAATATGCAACATGATGTGCTGTATTGTGCTATGCTGTGGTCACAGTGATTCTATGAACACCATAAAACTATCTGCTTTGAAAATTGATCTCATAACACTGCTTCCTGCAAACAACTGTTTTTACTCTGCATTTATGAAAAATTACTACAGCTATTGTTTCACTTTCTTATAAATCGTTCAGTCAAAACAATGATCACTGAAAAACAGAGGGAAAAAATATAGCTAATTTAACACTGATTCCCTTTGATAGATCAAAAATCAAGATAATAAAAAAGTATTTTCTCGCATTTCCAGGCGAAACAGTGCACATACCCAGTTTTAGAGATCTGATGAGATCAACAGATGTTGGTGATAATATCTAAAAACTGGAGGCTTCCAAATCACCATTTGCTGAGTTGTGGAGAATTACAATGTACAAATTCAGAGCACTATCTGCACACCAAAAGGATCCTGTGTCTTATCTGATCTGCCTTTTTTTTTTTAAATCATCACCACAATCCTTCATTGCAACACCTTAAACATTTACATATATTTTGAATTATAAATTCAAAAATACAACATATTTGAAAAACAAAACAAATCTCACCTACTGCATCGAAGTTTGCTTGTAAGCTCAGACAGGATCCCCATCACACGCTTCAATGCACAGGATAAAAATTAACCAGGGCTGCAGCTTCTAGTACTACTTACCAACCAGGAAGATTTTTTTTTTTAAATAGGAACTGTAGCAAGCAATAATCACTTCAGTTCAATAATATACTTTCTTTGGCTATAGTATGATAACATAGAATAACGTAGAACTTGACGTGGTCAGAAGACAGCCCTCTAATACTAGTCAAACCTAACATTTCTGGGCTTTCTATCAATTTCCTCCCTCAATCCTTCTGTTTGAGCCCTTCCAATATGAAAACATGTTAGTCTAAACAAACTAATTCAGAAAGACTCAAATTACTTGTAATTTATTGTTCTGCAACTAGAGCTGCCACAGCTTAGGCTCTAAATAGTTAGAACTGCTATCATGACATGCTTAGATAAAGGATGAAGGGTACATGCACAAAAAGGAAAAGAAAGAAGGCAGGAAGTAGATAATAAACATTCTGTGGCTTTTGGTATTCCTCAGCAGAGTTTAAAAAAATGTAGTCCCTAGTTCCATGATCCCATAGCTTGCACCAGCAAATGCATACACACTTAATAGCTTATGTGAATACATGAAGAGAGGACCTTGCAACTCTTTTGCAACATTCTGTTTAAGTCTCCCTTTTCTTCACCCTACCCACATAAAATGCTTTGGTGGAATGGGCTTTACAGCACAACAGCATAGGCTCTGATCTTCTCAGCAATGGAAGGCTGTGAAGGTTTTAACCCCCTTCTCGATTCCAAGAACAGCAAAGCATCATACTGACCGCCTGCACAAATTATCAAGTCTCCAGGAAGGCTAGGGCTGTAGAGCTGTCTTCTCCATGTGCCGTTGCTCAGAGCCTAGTCTGCTACGGCAACTGGCAGTACATTAGCCACTGACCGAAGGGAACCTTGTGCCACATGGTTATCAGCTGTTAAAGGAGCTTTTAAGACCTTGCGTGATTCTCAATCCAAAGAGAGGCATAAAATGTTACCAATTATCTAAAAGCCTACAAATATCTGTTCTGGAAAGACGCAAGAATTTTGTGATAAAAATGCTCCTTTTTATTGCTTCAGTTCTTCTAAGCATCACTTCAGGGATGTATGTCTTACATTTAAGACCAATTTTCCTGGAATGTAAGTGCCAAATCCATATCTAGTGGTAAAACTCACTTCCCCAGTAGACAAAAACAGCTCATAAATCTGTTAGACAGATTCAGGAAAAACCGGCTTCAAGGAATGATGAAAACATCACTTATACCTTTTTGTATCGAAAATTTACTTTAAAAATATATTTTGGACTGCAGCATGCAGGATTTCTCCTGCCTTTCCTCCAGAGGACAGGAGTTCTTGGTACCTGAGGTTCTTGGTACCTGAGTATCTTAGTGAGTCTCACACTGCCCAACAGGTATGCTGTGGCAGGTATTTCTCCAATTTCTTGAAGGCTTGGTTCAGGCCTTCAAGTCTCAAGCATGTCTGCAAAGATGACTAAAACTAAGGCCTTACTCATTCCACTTTACAAGCAATGCAAGTTGATCAAAGATAATGAGGAGAAAGACAGACATGAAGAGGCTCCTAGAAAATTCTTACTCAAATTTAAGATAATTTTGGAGAACAGATGATGAGAGCCCAAGTACTCCACAGCTACTAAGGATCTGTCAACACTGCCCATGAGCAGGGAAGGAATATTCTCTCATCCAGCTCATCACTTTCTTCTAAGGAATTCTACACCCCAGGAGCTGAGCATTATTCTCTTGTTGGCAGAAGCTAACTGGACTATAACAACGTTTTTAGAGCTCACACTGCAGCAATCAATCCTGAAGAGCAACATAGATTATGCTTTCATAGACCACAGAATTTTCAGAAAGACACTGAAGGCAAAACAAAGACTGGAAGAACTGTCGTCTACTTCAAGATTAGCATAGAAGACCCTTCGGCTTACATATTTTGTGAATTATGTTGGGTAGAATGAAGAAGCCTGAAACAGTCAGCTCAAATAAGAAACAGCCATGTATGAATACTAAGGACAGTTGCACATTCATAATCAGCATGAGCCTACGAGAAGAAAATTTTTTCATGTAACGTGTCATAATCGAAATTGGAAGGAGTTGGTGGTTTCCTTACTTCATTACAGAATTCAAACGCTTCCAGAAAAATCTGACACTTGTCATTCTTGAAGACAGCATGCAGAGTACTGCTCCCATATCAGATGAGATAAAACACTGTCATACTACAAAGCACAACATTTTTGTTGTTTCAATACCCAAGCATTCCAGTTGGATCAAGAAAGCAGAAGACTGGGACTGCTGCTGTCACAAAACCAGTCCAGAAATACTCCTTTGTAGTTTTCTGATAAGTATTCTAGCCATTCAGGTTCTTTAAATCAAAGCAGAATAAAAAAAATGTGCTTGGCATTGATAGACCATATAAATGCATTCATGAAACCAAACATGTTAAAAAATTGATTAAAAAAGGTAGCTGGTACACAAAAAGGAAAGCAGAAAAGCACAATAGGGCACATGGAGGCAGGAGTTCAAAGGAGTAACAGGACTACACATTATAATTACATACACTATAATCTTGTTCTGCATAATTATACAGATTATCAAAAGTGAGATTAATCTCGGATAGGCCTCTGATAGGCAACTATATTACAAAGCAGTTTATCCAGTCTTTTCAAACAAGACTGCCCAGATTTGAATCAACTTTTCCCTACAATTAACGTTGTTTGAATGACAAAGATTTCAAACACATTTACGCATTTTAAGATGTTCTAGACTCAACTACGCCCTTGCATATGCAGAAAACTACTTTCTTTACTCCAATACAAGCAGCAACAGTGAAATATATTTACTATATGGATTCTGTGGAGGAAGAAAACACTAGTGCTAAGTCACGATGAAGATGGTATCCTCATCTGTTATTCCACTGTGGCAACAACAAATAAGCCCTCAAGAACTGAAAGAAGCTTTTAAAAGAAGATAAATACACAGGAGAAAGATAGAGAGAATCGTCATATTCTTTTCCTCTTTCCTCTTTACAAGCAGAACAAAAGTCCTGCAGGTTACTAGAGCACACAGGCACCCAACATGGCCTTCATGTGCTGAACTAGGGAGCTTAGAAATAAAAGACATAATGAAAACAAAATACTGTTGTGTTAGATCACGTATTTCTGAAAATGCCCTGCAATTGTGACAGTATCTCTCACCACCCTCCTTCGCTTTCACAAGTGAAACTGATTCAAGCTGAAAGCACCGTGAGCATTTGATATGTTACCTCAGAAAACAAAAACTGGCTTCTTTTGCCAGACTGCAGCAGCCTAAAGGGTAGGAACAGGTCCTGAGGTCTGACCAGCAAGTAAAGACTCCTCTCCACTACATGCAAACGCAGTTTATTTCTGAAGAGGTGAAGGTGATCATCTCTCCCTTCCTGCTCTATGATACCAGTCTCCGTGAACGTCTACGCTCCAGTAAGAGTTTCCAGGTCAGCAGACAATATTCAGCAATCATATTTCCAGCAGTTCCAGGTTTTTGTAGGAGACCAGGAAAAGAAACTTTAAACCAATAAAAGATTTGGAAGCAAAAATAAATTTATACATTCTTTTTCCATTTTTTCCTGTATCATCATTGTCAAATATAAGGACTAAAAATTACTTGTGTCTGTACTACTGGAAAACTAGTAAAAGATTCTAAATTCAAGAGCTAGAAGTTTAAGGCTAGAATAAGTGGCGAAAAAAAGTACATCGGTGGAGGGATTCCTGAGAAGCGTTGTAACAATGCAAATACCAGCAAACTGACTTGTTAATATCCACCCACTGAAGTAGACAGACTATCATAACTCAGGCATAACTATACTGTAACTGCAAGAGACTCACAAAAGAATGCAAGGAACTGTAACCGAAAAAAACAACGTTCATGGTCAGTACTCTGCATACGGCACTTTGGCACTCAATTATTAAAAAAACTGTATTGGAGTATAGACATGCTTTTCTCACCTCATAAGGCAGCTTGTCAAAATACCCATTAGTCGGCCATTCCCTGAGGGTAACAATGCTGAACTGTTTGTTAAGAGTGTCCATTCCACAGCCATACTTCTCTTCATCCTCATCTTCATCAATATCATTCATATCAATCATTGAAGTCTTCAGTGAAAGCACAGGTTTCTCTTTCACGCCGTGTAGTACTACTGCATCTAATTCAGTGTAATAGTCCAGAAGAGAACTGTTCACTTCCACTCGAATTAAGTTTGTGGGGAAGTTTATTTGTTTGATACAAGGTGTGAATTGCCGAGCCTGGGGACCACTCACTTTTGTAGGTGCCTCGGACCAAAGGATTTCCCATCTGTGGAAAAAAAAAATTGGGCACAAGTACAGGATTAAGATAAGTGTAACTAAACCAATTTCTGAACACAGAAGAGTGCTTTTGTCAGAAGTATTCAGAAAGCAAGAAACATGGTTGAAAGGCAAGTGAAAATTGTTACATTTTTCCCTAGCCTTGGTAAATATCCAAAGAATGAATTTACCAGGTCACACTACTTCATAACCGTAGCATATTTTCTCTGTATTGCTAATTAACAAAACAAATGGTACATTCGTTGCCATGCACTTGTGTTAGACTACTGTTATACACACATTCCAACATTTCACAGGTAAGGTTATTGCAACAAATGGACTGAAGATGTCTTGACAATGATCGTATGTTAGTATGCAAGGAACAGTCTTGTCAAGCAACTCAAATACAGTCAGCCAACCTCAAGGTTTTCACAAAAACACAAAAGGGGAAAAAAAACCACACAGCTCTCATTCATTCACATCAAAGTAGTCCAAATTGCAGCATTGACAAATCCTTTAAAAAAAAAATCACCTGTCCTTTATCTAACCAGGTAAGCAAAATACCATTTTTAGAAGCATTTCATTGTCGAATTATCTCATTAGTACAATGTTACGGTTAAATATCAGAGAAAATAGGATCTTCAGGTCATCTTTAAAAGGGCCTTTTGAAAAGAATATTAAAATTTCGAAACTGATAAACTAAAATATTTTTATGTTCTTTGTTCCAGTGACAGAAGAAGGTTCAGTGCATGCACAGAGCTTCCAAACATACATCCTCACTTGTACACACAGACCTCAAATCTGTTCCAGTAAATGACAGCAAACCCTGCTGCCAACTGAGTAATCTGGAGAATCAAGTCTTATATTCATTAGGTCTTGAGTGCTCCCAAGCTTGTCAAAAGGCCTGAAAACAGAAACATGCTCTTTATACGTGCATCGGTCCTCATCCAGTGAGTGGATTTTACAGGTCCTTCAGTCACTGGTACCCATCTTTTCCTCCCCTCTTCCTCATCCTCAAGTTTAGCTGATTAGTAAAGAAGGAAGCCTCCAGCAGCCACTGGCCCTTTGACGTTACACTTAAAGCAATCTCTGAACCCTCCCTGTGCAAAACCCAGACACTTCCCCATCTCTTCCACCTTTTCATATCAGCCTGGTCCCAGCTTCAAAGATGTGTCTCAGACTGTCTTATCCCACAGGTCTCAGAGACACTGAGTCTGCTTGCTAGTACCTCAGCACCTCTGCTCCCCGTAACAGGTGCCACTACTCTGAGCTTGCAAGTGCTATTCAACACTGACATGTACTGCATAACACACAGGAAAAACCAAACATGCTTTGCTTTCCAGATCCGAATGCCTAAACTCTGGCCATCATAACAGAAAGTAGAACATATAAAAGGACTTCCATTAAATGTAACACAGTATAAATAAGCCTTAGAAGCTTGATATTTGCTCACATTTCAAGGATAGGAAAATTATTCCATATTGGCTGAAACTTCCATTTCACAATGGACGTTTTCAGGTATGCACAGACAAATTTTCCTATCCTACATCATGCCACTCTCCATGAATACCTTACAGAAGAATAGGAGGCCTGAAGAAGTCTTCTGTCAAAGGAAAAAAAATACAATGAACTAAAACCAAACATGCAGGATTGGAGAACATATGGAACGTCAGCAAGTACCAACACACTAGAGTGGACACCTCTGCCATAAGGTTAAGAGTTTTTTCTTTTTTTTTTTCCTGAAACTTATACTACGAATGAAAATTTCATTAGTTTAGGAGATGAATGTCAACTCATGGAAAAATACAACAGATGTAGTCCCACCGTCACACCCTCTTCCATAGGTCGATGCCCTAAGCAAATACCTAATGTTGGCATTGCACATGACCTTTCTTGAACACACCCAGATCACCACCTGACATTTTTCTTAGACACTTTCATATACCCACTCAAACTATCCTGAGGGAAACTCAGGACTGTATTTTCATTAATTAACACACACTGTACCATCAACTTTTAACTGAACATGTCTTAGTTACTGACTCCTTTGGTGCCCTGGAGAAAGGATTAACTAGCAGTAGCACTGGAAAAAAAAATGCATCTGCAGGCCTACATTCATCAAATTGCAAAGCAACAACCTCCTTCAGCAAGTACTGCCTTCAGCTCCCAGCCTTTGTAATAAACTAGAGAACAGTAAATGAAAGACACAGCAGCACTTTTTACAGTCTTGTGAAACTCCACATTACAAACCAAGTGCTGGTGAACAACAAGGCCAGTGACTATTTTCCACTGTCCTCATCATACTGCTTTCTTTTTCATCAGCAGCCTACAAACAATTCTCTGAAGGAGTCAGCCACTGGTTTAACAGGAAAACCTCAAGTCCACAAGGTTGCTTCTGACGTTATTCTCTCCCTTGGTGGCACCACACAAAAAAACAGGCCATAGTAATTGCTCTGGGTCAGGGTTGGTATATTCTTCCCTAGTGTAAGCAATCTCTTAATACATCCACTGCTGCAACTGGAAGTGGTCTCTTCCTCTAGAATCTATGCATCAATGTACCTTGACACTTGAACAGGCTATATGCAATCTAAATGGGAGAAAAGCCTCTATACTTGGAAATGGATGAAAAAAGTATTTCCAAGAGGCTTCAGTAAGAACTGCATTTCTGCTGTTCGGAGTGTTTTTCATTAAAACCATCCGCTTCAAAACCCTTTGGAAGAAAGGCATTTTGACAGTCAAGTTCTGGTCTGAGGATGTGTATCTTATTATCTTCACTAATAAGGCTGCCTGCATTTGTTCCAAACTTAAGATCCTCCAGAATCTATTTAACCCAAGACAAAAAGAAATTGAATCCCAACAAATACTGCTTTTTTATTTTTTGTTGCTGTTTGAAAGCTTTTATGCAGAAAGGCAATAGCTATGATTATGTCTGAGTAGACCTAGTTACTTCAAGAAAATATATAAGAAAGATCCTTTGGAAAAGTGGCTCCTAGGACAGGTAAATCAGATTCTTCTCTTGTGAGACAAGATTAAACTGTCTGCAATTTACTGAGAAGACTTCTTGCATTATAAAATTGAGATTGGGGTAGAAAGTAAAGGAAGCAGTACATGATCCTGAAGCACAAAAAATAAGTGCCCTTTCCCAAGAAATTCACAATTCAGTTGGCTACTGACCATCACTTACCTGTGACAGTCATCTGGACAAGAGAAAGATCTCTTTTCCCTGAAGATGTCAAAACAAGTTATAAGTAAGGATGCAAATGGCTAGAACTTAAGTTGTGTGTTAGACATAGGTGAGATACAGCCCTGAAGGTCCCCCACCACACTCTAATGTGTTGATAGTATTAGCAGTGTTTTGTGTGCATTCCTCCAAGATTCACAGGGAACAAAAGGTAGAGCAGGAAGAAGCATCTGAATGCCACTGTCTACAAGCAAGAGACCCATAAGACCACACTACATTTCCAGTTTTACTCCCTTTATTAGAATGGGAGACTTTTATTTATTTGTTTAATCAAAGACGTCTGCCAGCAAAGAAATCTGCAACATTTCCATCTGGATTTGGCTTCCAGAGACAGAGCCTATTGCCTAAATACAATGAAATTCCTAAAGGAAGGAGAAGCCCTTTACTTCATCTCTCTTCCTTAGCCTTCTCTTCTGGTTGCAGTGGCTTTACAGGCTTCAAAACCTTCAGAAAGAGGCCTCACATGCAGCTAACACAGCTAAGCCTGAAAATACTGAGCCAGGCTGTTCGTCTACAAAATCGAACTTGGAATTTTGTTCAAAAGAGCATCTAGCAATATTCTAAACAACATGAAAAAAATAAGTTAAAAATACGTAAATGGCAAGACTACAGAAGGCAGAATGGTGCCAGTGGTAGTTCTGGAACTGCTCCCAGCCAGTAAAATAATTATCATCTCACCTTTGAGAAACAACCTATTTAGAATCTGTAGAAAACAAGCTGGGGGAGGGGAGGTGGTTCAAAACAAGCAAACAACAACAACAACACACAAAATATCCCAATCTACTAAAGAAGCAATCATTGCGTAACAGTAAAGACATACCGTGAAACATCACCCCAAGTACTGCCACACATCCCAGATGAGTTAGGAAACTGTTTTTGGAGCTTTTATAAAAACACATGAATGTGGTGTCACTATAAGGTACACAAGATAAGAGAAACTGTCAAACTAAGTTAAAAAAAGACCGTGACAGAAGAACAGGGACCATTTTTTCTTTTATATTCCAAATTTAAAAATCAAAATTATTTTTGTAAAAGGAAAAAGTTGAAAAACTTTAGAAAAAAATTACTTCCGACTTGAAAGCTCCCATTTAAACGCACACAAGCTCTTACTGTCTGACAGCAGCTAACAAAGTGTTAGGAGCATCAGAGTGTTTCAAAAGGGTTGATACTGAAGAAGCCGTTAGGGAATTGTCACGAATAAACCTTCTGGGTAGATGAGGAAGAAAAAGAAAAAAAAGAAAACACTGTCCTCATCACAGAAGCTAGTTAAATCCTATCCATCAGTCTAATACACTATGAGAAACAAAACACGAGGTCTCCTCCTTGGTTGGGCCCAGCTCACGCCACTATCAGCTGCAGTGCCCCCAGTACAGCTGCATGGAGCTGCCTCTTCTGCAAGCTGAACAGGGACCCACCTTTGTTACCAAGCCCAGACCAAACATTTGCACGTACTGCAGTACAAAACCTACACGCTCACATCAGCACAATCATTGTAGTGTCATATAACAAAAAAAGAGGGATTTCTTCACTACAATATTCCCTTAATCTCACTTCAGGAATTTTTGCTTGGATTTTCTGCACTCAGCTAATTCGTTTAAGAAGTTTGCACATGGATACTAACATATGGTTGTATATAGTTCAAGAAATTACCAAAACTAAAAATACTTCTCACCAGCAAAAGTATGAGTAGCACTAATGAAAAGCACAAAAATGTCTCTGTGTGTAAAGACGCATGCTTCTCTGATATTTATGATTTTTAAAAGTTGTTTTATGCAGAGGTGAGTGATATAATGTTTTCTGTTTTTAAAGCAGCACAAGATGACAGAGAATACTCAATTCACTGGAAACTGTGGTTAAACTGTAATGAAAAAAACTCAAATTATCTGAGGAGTTTAAGCATTAGTTAGGCAGAATTACATTCCAACCTGAAAAATAATTTAATGCTTTCTCCCACTCAATGAAGAGTTGATCCCACTTGTAAAAAGACTTAAAAAATAAAAAAGCTGTGATTGACAGAAATATCCAATTCACCACCACCAGAGGAACCCCACTGAAAACCCTTTTCTGAACACACGCATAAGTCATTTTTGGCACAACTGAAGTACAGAACAAGCAACAGAGCAACCTGCAGGCCAATTATGTGGGCTACAGGCATTTTCCTACAAGGATATATAAAATACCTCTTAAGCAAGAACTGTGGTACACCAAGCCATCACAGAGCCTCTTGCGGGTTAGGAGCTTTTGCACACAGCAAAGTCTTGCATGTGCTGATATTCTAAATACTGCGCAAAAAAAACACATTATCCAGCTGACATAGTATAATCCACTAAGCAGAACATTTAAAGAAGTCTCAGACTTCTTCCTCTCACAACAGGTTTGACTCCAGAATTTGGCCTCCTTTTTATTTCAAAGTACAAGCTGGTGAAAAGGCCCTTTTCTAATAACCTGCCCTTTCTTCGGTGGTGTTCAGAAAGAAACAGACCAAGAGCCAGCAAATAAAAACCTGTAAGTGCTGGTCTGTTTTAGGTAATCAGGTGATTTAAAAGCATTACAACAGTCAGAAAGAGGAACACAAGGCTCTAAAAGCCCTCTGAGTAACTGAGGCATAGCCTCCTAAGGAAAGGAAATGGTGTGGTAGTTCAAGTTCAACGTGCCTGTCAAGCACTGAATCACCTGAGATTATCAACAGCATTCCTACTTCCAGGAAGTTATTCTTAGTTGACATCTCAGACTTTTTTTGAAGGGAAAACAGGGGAAATTAAGCAGAAGAGAGGACAGATTCTTGTAACTCTTCATATTCCCCCCTATAGGTGAGCAAAAGGAAGGAGAAAAAATACTGCATACATCATGTGGAGAAGGGGTTACCTCACGCTATGGATAAGACACATTTGCATCTTTCAGAAGTAGGAGACAAAGGAAAGGTGCATCTGCAAACAGCCAACTCCTACTGAGGAAAAAGTACAAATCCCTCTAGCACTTCTCTAGCAGCAAGACCAGAAGTTACTGAAAATGTAGAACGGATAACTGGTTCCAAGGCTCGCTGAGACTGCTAGCCTTCTAAACAAAAATAACACTAACCTAGGTAAGCAGAACAGAAAATACTTCTGTCTACAAAGAAAAGCAGGGTCCTACAGAGATTCCATCCATTCTTATGAAAAAGGGGAAGTCTGGGCTCTCAGTCTAACCACACTGCAAGAGGATAAAGAACATCCCAAAGTTTTTAATGAGTATTTTTTCTTTTAGCTCTCTGAACATTTTTCTTTATTTCTAGTGTACCTTACTAAACAGCTCCTTCGTTTAACATTTCTTAAGCTTTTTTTTTCTTTTTAAAATTTATTGGTCTTTACTCAAAATTGGGAAAAGTTTTGTGTTTTATGAACCAACAACTAGATAGGCATTTTTTAAGACAGCATTTGCTTATTTTTCAGAATTATATCCTTGCATCGCACTGCAGCATACTATCTTATGTTATGAAGTTACAGAAATAATCTCTACATAAATCTGCACTACATTATTAAACAAGTAAAATTAAAGTTCACAGAACAACTGACCAAAAGTCATTTCACATTAGGTTCTAAGTTCAGAAGTCTTAAAAGCTACCTTCACCCACACAATCCTATAAATAACTTCTGTATTAGCGCCAAACACATTCCTACTTCTTAACATAGGCCTATCATTATTAGCTTGACCTATCGCTGCTCCTCGAATTCAGACGTTTACTTTAGAGCTACGCAACAGTATCTATTCATTAGAGAGCTGTAAAACAAACTTACTAAACAGTAGATGACACAACCACACAAAACAGATTCATTGAGAATTCTTAATACATACGAAACACCTGATTTTCTAATGTTTACAAGAAAACATCAATTTTCTAGTATGCCTTAGGCATACTTTGATTGCATATACCAATAGCTTTTCCTAGTGTTTTTTTCCCCAACTCTGTGCTTTCATGTGTTCTCTTTCTGTTTCTGTTTCCACACCTCCTCATGACAAGCTTCCTACCTCGCTTACAGCATTTTTCTTCATCCTTTTACTATTCTCCAGGTCCCCCTCTTCCTGATCCCTCGTCCCCTAACCAGAATGTGATCAGGAGTTCTTACTATCAGAAAAAACAACAGGACCAAGTGGGCTGCTTTTCGCCTGTGGAGCAAATAAGAAAATCAAGTGCTACTCACACTCTTTGATTCAACCAAAAATAAAGATCAGACAAATGGCATCACCTTTTGTCTGACCATTCTATACTTCTGGTTTTGGCCTCATTTCCAAATGGATAAGTATAGTGCCCAATTCTAATATATATATACACACACAACCTAGAGCACGCAGAGAGAAGTTCATGGCTACTTGAGGCAGGACGATAGTGCAGCCACAAATCCTCAGTCTTCTGGACAATTTTCCTTTCTTATTGGAGAAAGAACTCAGAACTGCCATTTCACAAATGATATTGGATATACATAATTACTGCTCATAAGAATTCCAACACAAAAAAAGCTCTCCTTACTCAAATTAAATCTGATATAAGGATCTGCATTAATTCATGCTACAAGAAGAAAAAATCCACATCTCTTCAAAACATGTCACCACAGTCTTAAATTCACACAGAAATAAAGAAAAAGTTAGTGGGTCAAAAGAAAATAGAAAAATACTAAGAAGCAAAGTTTGCTAAACAGCATTATTTGTAGTATTTAACATTTTAGAGAACAGAGGAGTGCTCTAAAGTACAGAGAAAAGGAAAATTTACCTTACTTCAGCTGGGGGGTTTTGTGAGTAAGGATTTGCAGAGCAAGCCAATATCCGAACTACAGCTCCAGGATGGTATGTTTCCAGAATGTGCACTGCGGTGGGATAAACTTGCTCCTCAAAAGCGAGTTCCACATAGTCCTGGCTGCAGAAGGAGGTGGGCGTCCTCTTGAAGGGCAGTCGAGCACTAGGACAGTGATCCCACCAGGTCCCGTAAGTTCGAAATACGGCCGTCTGAGTAAAGTCACCGGAGCTAGGGTACACGTTTGGTATACCTGCTAAATTCCACATGGTATATGACATGCTGTTTTCACTACCATAATGGGAGCTGAAATCCAATACTTCTTTGGCATACTGAACTATTTCAACATTGATAGGTAAGGCCCGGGTGTTCGATTCAATAGCCCTCCGGCTGTTCATCTCTCCTCTCGTAGCTGTCCTAGCTCGGCGCCGAAGGCACATATAGTAAAACATGCTCAGGACTGTTAACATGGGAAACACTGGTGACATCTAGATACGACTTACGAAGCTGCAAAAGGTCAGGAGTCCTTTATAAGGTGCATTAACTGCTTGTGGTGTTTTGCAAAACTGCTGACGAAACAGAATGAATAAATAGAGTGAGCAGATGAAATATATCTTAAAACACAAACTTTACTCTTTTGAATATCCTCTTAAACAATGTACTGCTACTAAAACATAAATAAACTATCACATTTTATGACAATTATTTATTTGCAGGCTACTAAGCATGGCTTCCCATTTATTGGATTTAAAAGAGAATGCTATGAACAAACATTAACCGAAACTAACCCTCAAGTAACAGTAAGACTAATAGTTAAAATAAGTATTGTTTTCCGGGACTTATTGAAAACAAAAAACATCTTGTACTGACTCATGAAAATAAGTATAAAATGACATCTGGTCCTTGCAGTAAATGACTGTTGCAGAGTTTGTGATTAACTACAGTTAATTGTAATGATGATAATCTGCAGTATAGTTTTAAAACAATTAGAAGAAAAGTAAGTTCTAAAGAAAGTACTCAGATACGTGGACAGGCTGCAGCAATACACAGCTCAAAAAAACCTACGTTACTTCACTGCTTGTATTCTGCAGCAAGACTGCTCCCAGTAACCAAATTATTTCATTTAAAGCTAGCTCAAGTATTATCTAGACTATAAGGTTGTCTGGAGAGTAAATACACTCTTCAAAGACAGCTTATGTAGGAAGTTGGACAGCTACTCCAGTGAACTGTTTCCTCTAATTTGTTCCCATACTTTGTGAATGGCTTTTAGAGTGAAACAAAAGAGCTTTGGGCATTAATCTAAACCAAAAAAAAATATCCCACAGTCTTTCCCATACCAGTGCACTAGCCTGAATGGTTTCACAAAAATATTGTCATTACCCTTTGAAGTTGTCCATGACAGCATTAACCAATGATTGAAGGGTCACCAGCCTCCTGAAGGATGCTCACAATTCATTAACAGTATCATCTTCCTTTAAGCCACACAACAAAGTAAGTCTTCAGAAGAGTCCTGGCATCAGAAGCAGAAGTCCCCATAGAAAGCATTTTAATTCTGGTAAGAGAAAATATTTTAATTTATGTAACAATTCAGTTATACACAAGATGTACTAGATCTGCACAGCCATCCACCCTGAAAAAAATCAGCACAAAATGTACTAATAATTAAAGACATCAACCTGTTTTACATGGCCTAGACTGAATCACAAGTAAAAGACAAACAAGCAGGTTTAACTACTAGAAAAAGGCAAACTATATATGAGCCTCTTTAGTAAAGTTTTCTATTTACAATGGTAAAGAAATATTTATAGCTGAACATTTTTTTCAGGACACAGAAGTGCTGTATCATATTCCCTGCTAATAGAGATCCTCTTACATACGCTTGTCCCATATTTAGCAGCCACTCCATACCTGCGTGATGCAAACAGTCAGATTTACCCACACACAGCAGAACCGGGACCGCGTTCTCTGATTTCTGCTGGCGGTACACAACGCACCCGGGCAGTAACACAGCGCTCCAGAATCATCCCCTCCAGTACGCCGACTGTTTCTCTGCTGGCCTCCTGAATAGCTTGTTTGCCAGCTCTACTAGGAAAAACAGAGAGCAGCGCCTGTAACCTGTTACAGGCCAGAACAGGGATGACGAAGCATATCTCAGAATAGAATAAACACGTCTCCAACAGCCCTTACTGGAGCTGCCGGTTAGTTTACACTAACCAGCATACACTTACATACCACAGCGCGTATCCTGTGGTAACCACTGAGCCATCAGCAATGACTCTCTAATAGCAGAAGATGCACCAAACAACAATTAACACGATGCCTCTCCTTGCCTGGGAGACAAACCACCTTATTTACCATTCAAAATGGGTACACATCGGGCCGTACCTTGCAGATCTTTTGAAAGCACAAGTTTAAACTATGGTAAATAAATAAGCAAGATGGAGAGGAATCAAAGTGGCATTTGTATGCCTCAATATAAGTCCACTGTGCATATTTCTTGGGTAACTTGCTTGTTTCCCATACTCACAAAACGCACGTACAAACCGCTCTCGCCGTTTGAACGCTGTCAACACGGCGCATGCAGTAACAGATAAGGCAGGCTGCACTATGCCATCCTCTTACTCATGACAGCGAGAAAGTTTCCTAATGAAGTGTTCACTTCTCACTTTCTTGCCTCCTCTATTATTAGCTTTTTGTTTAGTTCCTGTCCTTCATTCAGTTTCACATGTTGACATAGCTGTCAGCAACATGAATTGCTCCTGACATTCAGTGCAGGAGGAAATGTGTAAGATGGTATTCGGGATTCATTTTAAGCTCTGCTGGAATGCCAAAACCAAATAATGTCACATTTCCCCCAAACACCCTGTTGAACCATCTTTTAGAAAAGGCACTGGGAAAATAGCAGCAAATTCCCCAACCTCTTCTTCTAAAAGAAGAATTAAAACAATAACAAAAATAATAGGTCCCCTGCCCATGGCAGAGAGGTTGGAATTAGATGATCTTCAAGGTCCCTTCCAACTCAAATAATTCTATAATAATAATAAAAAAGATACTTTTTCAGCACAGAGCTGCCATAATATGTTAAGTGAAGATTACAAATACCTTCCTCTTCTGCTTTTCCCCCCTCTTAAATAAGATCTCTTTGTAAAGTGTGCCAGCAGACGTTAAACTTCAGCAAGTTTCCTGCCGTCAGGCCCTGACATCACACATAGCCCAGTGCAGCCACAAGCCCAAAACTCAAAGCTGCACCGATTCAGACGGTTTGGAGCCCACTCCACACAACTCAGGGCTTTATAGAGCTCAGCTTCCAGAGCCACTCGGCTGGGCTACATCATGAGCGGGCGTGAATCGCCGACCTCACATACCACATGTGCCCTACGTAAATTCACACCTGCACTGAAGACTCGGAACTTGCTCCGAGCCCTGCCCAGTGCTCTCAGAGCGCAGCTTACTAGGAGCAGCACCAAGTGAGCCACACTCTTGTCACCCCAACTCAGAGCAGGGTGCTGGCTCGAGGCAACTGAGGAGCCAGACGCCAGGTCTTACACAATGAGTAAATGCCAACCACGTGCCAAGTTCTCCATGATCAGGAGCAACACTTCGGTTGGGTCATTCCTCCCCACCAACCTGAATGACTTCCATCAAGTTCTTACCAGATTTACAACCTTGAGACAGACACGGCTTTGTCAATCTTGGCTGTCATCAGCCAACGGGCTCAAGTTGAGAAGTGGGAACAAACAGGGAAGAGCATGCAGCTGTTATAAAAACATGTCAGTCTGAACAATACAAGTGAAGGAAAATTACTTTTAAAGAGTTAAAAGTTAACATAGAATTTAGTAGCTTATAAAAGCAGGAAAGAAGGATGAATAAGCGTTAGGACTGCAATACAAATAGAAACCCTTTTTTCTGGCATTTTAAAAGAAGCATTAACACTTGTGTGGAGTTAAAAGACCAATGAAAAACCACTGAAGAGTTTGAAAGATAAGCTGGTGAAAGAATTACACTAAATATAGATCAGTAGGGCTAGATTATGTAGAGATTTGTTCATGAACTACCACAGGTCAATGTGACTTCCACTTAAAGGGATCCAACTTTGCAAATGTAAAGATGCAGACTCAGGCCTATGCAAAGCATCAAGATAAACACCTCTGGAGCAATGCAAAGCTTACATGGAAAATTTTTTCTTTCTTTCTTCAAACTCATTGATTATTTTTTAAGAAACCCATTTGGGCCTATGCAGCTATACCTTCCAATCTCTAGCACTCCTGCTGCATATTATTCTTTTGTACGGGCATAATTATGCCAAACTGAAGCTTAATAAAGGTTTCTTTTAAATGTATCACATTAATAAAGGTTTCTTTTAAACGTACCTTATTATCCTCCTCCAAAGCAGCAGCACACTACTTTTTTTTTTTTTCTTTCATAGCATATACTTTTTCAAGATACCATTACACAGGCGGGCATGGTGCTACTGCACCATGGACCACCAGCAGCCACCGCAGAGACCACAGCAGCCGGATGAGCAGCTCGGCACCCTGAACCAGCTCAGCATGGCTTGGCTCACTGCCGCTTTGGGTGAAGCCAGCACTGGCTCAGAGCTACTTTCTTTCAAAACACATCACAATCCACATGTTTTATTGGCACTTACAACCTCTCCTATCCAGATCGTTACTTAATTGACATCCATTTCAATGACGTGAGGAAATTCCCTTCTTCTACATGATGAACTCTTCCTCCCTTCTTGCTACACATGCAGAAAGCCTTCTGAGACTGTAATTCACTATTTCCTTTCTTCAAACACTCCTTGATAAAGGAACATGTCTTATGGCTTCTCTACATATTTCATTGGAACAGGCAGTAACTAAACAAAAGTATTCAAGAGCCCTAGATCTCTTTGGACTACTTTGCAACTTTTTACAGGGTGTTTACGTACACAAATCCATTGTCCAGCTTCCAAGTAACCCATCCTGTTCATCATTATTGTACCTATTTAGTTTGGTTATTTTTGCAAATTCAACTTCCCAGCATTCAGTTTTCTCCCATAAGTGCAGGAACAGGGCACATGAGCAATACGTATTTACTCACCAATCAGAATGCTACAAAAACGTGGGAAATACACAGAAAAATAGTGGGGGTTGGAGGGGCTGCTGAGTGAAGGATGAGTGTAAGAGACAAAACAAGTAACATATTATACATAGGAATAAAAAAACGAAGATGGCATATTTCATCCTTGAGCCATCCCTGACAATACACATGTTAGAGAAGAGCTCGTACTGTTTCAAGAGAAGCAAATGCTGTATCTAAAAGTCACACATGCAACAGGTTTGAGTTTTAAAGCCAGAGAGATAGCAATTCCTCTTTACACCAGCTCTGCAAATGCCATGCTTGGGAGTACCACGTAGAGTTTCCTTTCATGTGACTATAAAAGAAAGAGCAACATTGATAAGTTGCAAAAAAAAAACAAAACTTATAGATTATATTATCTCTGAAGAAAGATTAATGCAATTAATAAATGTGTCTCAGGCAAAAGATTGTCAATGGGAAATTGGTTGATTATCCTTACATGTTAACGTACAGAAGGAATACTGGAACCTTACATTAGAGGCCAAAACAGTATTTTTACCACATTAGCATCTCTCGCTGTTAATTTTGTAGATTATGCCAATGTCTACACTCAGCTTGTTGAAGCGAGAAGCTAATACCAGTTAAAAATGAATAAGCTCTTATGACGCTTAGGCCCCACTTGCTGTGCTTCTTCATGGGACATGTTCTGGCTGTGAGACAGAGCCATTTCACACAGGGGAAACTTCTAAACCTGCACCTTGGGATGCCATGGGACGTTAAGCAATTCAAACTATTTAAATCCTTGTTTGTTTTGTTGTCATGAGCACCAAAACATCCCAAGCCCATGCTTTTCAAATTACTTCAGTGACCGCCTCTCCCTTCCAGCGAGGACCAGACCTCACACGGTGGCTTTGCATCCAGGTACCAGGGAGACAAACGTCACCTGGGCACCAGTTGGGTGGTCGGGGTGACCACCGCCTCCTGGAGCTCATCCAAGGCGCCGTGCCCCACTGCCTGCAAACCACCAGGTAAAGCTTTATCAACACAGCTCCTACACACGGCGCAAAGTCACGGCGCTGTGCCGCTTCGTTTACGAACGCCCGCCCTTCCAGCCACGCCGCAGCCCTCCTCTTCTTGCAAGAAATAAGAAATAAAAACAACGCCGGACCAGCCCCGTGGCCTCCCTTAGGTGTAACCGGGCACAAGCCCGGCACCCCCGGCGCCCCGCCCGGGCAGCGCCCCCCCGACAGGCGCTCAGGGAGCACCCCAGGGAGCAGCCCAGGGCGCCCCCCTCCTGCTCCTGCCCCTTCCCCCTCCAGCCGCCACCCGGAGCCCCGCGGGCACGCAGCAGGAGCCGAGCCCGCCCCCCGCCTGCCCCTCCCGGCCGCAGACGCGAGGCGCCAGCCCGGGGAACCACTGAGCCCCGGCCCCAACAGCAGCCGGCCCCAACAGCAGCCGGCCCCAACAGCAGCCGCCCCCGCCCCGCACCGGCCCCGTACCGCTCCGCAGGGCGAAGCCGCCGCCGCCGCCGCCGGAAGCCCCGCACGGCCGCGGAGGGCGGGGCCGCCGGGAGGGGCGGGGCCGTCGGCCGCGCGTGCCCGCGCCGTAATGGCCGTTAACGGGCGGGGCGCTGAGGGGGGCGGTGGGATCCTCCTGCTTCTTATTCCTCCGTCAAGGGTTTGTCGTAGGCGGCCTGCGAGCACGGTCCGGGCCCGGCCGGGCGCTTCCCGGGGTGCTCTGCGTGCCGTCAGGGCTCGCCCCGGTGTTAATTGACGTTAATGAGCGCGTGCGGGTTGCGGCGCCTCTCGGGTGCCCGACTGGCGTGTTGCGAAATGAGCGTCATGGTTGGGTTCCGTGCTCGCTCATTTGATACGCACGCCCAGGCGTTTGTGCTTTCTGACTCAAATGCTGTTTCCTTCTCAGGTCCTGTGGTGATTACCCAAACCGCTGTCAGTCCCTCTAGGCTCCTCAGTCCCCAGCGCCACTCCACTTTACATGGTACCGGGGAAAACGCGTGGCAAGCAGTGGTAAGGGTGTGCCTCGCCACAAGGAACCTCCTTGGCACCCCTCATTTAATCTTTTACAAACAGTGACTAACAGAAACCTGCAAAACCTTGGAAGCACATTTTCTTAATTTACTGCCAGTCCTTAAGCAGTACTACTTTAAGCTACAGAAACATTAACAGTATGACGTCAAACTTACACAAGTATCACCTAAAGTCATGTCAGTGTGTGCACTGCCCTGATACGTTTCACGGCAGAAAATATTGTTGCTGACTTTGACCAGGTGTTCAGAAAACTCTAAAAATACAAAAAAAAAAAAAAAGGATTTAAAATGTTTGCTGTCTAAGGTACTTTATATATAATGCTTTAACACAAATTCTATAACCTTACAAAAATTTCCACATCTAGAAATCTAGGATAGAAGGCTTCCCTACTGCTAACTGGCAAACAGGCCTCCGCACAACCCTGCTTTCCACAGACAGACCTGCCAGGGTGACTCGTGTATAGGCCTCTCATATACCCGTCTGTACGTGTGTGCACATGCAAATACATAAATACATATGTTGTATGCATAAGATGCCACTGTACTGTATACGGTCGTTTTAAAATAACATCATAACCCCAACTTTTAGGGCATTTCTTCTGTGGAAGAGAAGGGCATGCTGTTCAGGTTCGAGGGCACAGTTTATCTGATCCATTTGAGACTTCTACTTTGGCACAAAATGTATCACCAAGGAACAGGAGCCTAAAAGTCTCAATTCCTGGCTATAATGAAAAAGCAGACAACTAGTTCAACTATCTGGTCAAAAGTCTATGTTTGGCCAAATCGTTCATATCCAGTGATTATTTTAAGGCTGCAGTGATACTGAGTTCTCTGTTAGTGCAGAAGATAGAAGAATATGAAATTTTTTTTCTCAGTCCACTCATCCACTCATCCACTCATCTAAGATCCAGCTCACATCCTCACAGCTGAAAGATTCATCTTGTTCATCCTAGGCAGATACATCTTATTTAAATTTAGCTTTCTGAAAGTTACATGTTTGATCTGGTCTGCTAGGCACATTCTGTGATCCGTGGGGAGACAGCGATACCTCCAAGTGTTTGAGCCTATTCCGTTCACTCCTACAATAGATGCCTAGGAGATAAGGAAGATACCACCACCTTTGGGAGCTGCAAGCAGTTAGGGCAGACCATCCCAGGCTTTCAGACAGCAAATAGGACATGCTGTTTGTGAACACACATTTACGAGGCAAGACTGATTACAGAACCAACTTCACTGATATTCACAAAGGTTGCCGAAGGGCAGGTAATGTTTTGAAACTAAATGGAGGCTGGTGTTTATTAGAGGGAACAAACAATATTGGGTGACAGGGTCCCTTTTGTCTATGTTGCTGTCTCAAATTCTAGCGATCACCCAAGACAAGTGACTAGGTCTTGGATCACAGTCAGATACTTCAACTAAATTGTCACCGTGAGCCACCATTGTGATGACTGCTAAATATCCAGGGTAAAAATCTCCATAGTACAGGAGGTGGAGATCCCATGAGGTCAGCAGTGTGCAGCAGTTGAAGCTGCAAGGTTCTTTTATGTTCTACACCCACAGAAGGTGTCCAGATCCACTTTTCTAGGTAAGGTGGTCTTTGCAAATGCACATCTAACATCGGGATTTGTAGTGAGAATGAAGAATCTGCTTATTAAACAATGAAGCTTACCTGATTGTGGGCTAAAGAGTCACAATACGGGTCTTCCTGAAAACGGAGTAACACAGGTAACCCTGAAGTTTGCCAAAAAGGAGGCCCGTGTTGCAATTTCTAACATACTAGTTGAGAAAACATTTATAAATAAATCGTGCAAAAAAAAAACCTGACTTATAAATCATCAGTTTCTGCTTTCAGCCGGAAACTGATCTGAATTTTGTTATCCCTTTGCAAAGCTTTGTATTTTAAGTGTTAAACTGAACCCTGAAAATAATGAAATCATTTTAATCAGTGGGTTATTTTTAATAGAACAGACTTAGCCAAGCGTTAACTGCTAAGCTGCACTGAGCACTTATGCACAGCACTGTTACCATTGGTGTGAGTTGTTCTCTCTGGCTTCCTCTGCATCCCAGGATATTAACCCACCATGGGAAACAACTCGCTGTCTCTTGGACCAGCATTACTGCTTTTTGATTTGTGAAATTACATATATTCTTTGAAATGGAAGAGAAAGTATTCTAAGTCAATGAGACTCTTCACTCAGTACATTTAAATATGTTTGTAGGTGTTGTCATGAACCAGGCCTAACAAGGCCTTGCTTTCAGTGTCAGCTTAAACTGAAGAGAGAAAGTATTCCCTTCAATTCCTCTGGTGTTTGATTGTTGGTTTGTTTTTTTTTTTCAGATGAAATTTTTTATTCCCCGTGTTTTGCTTTTTCCCATGTCACAATATTTTGCATAGCATCCTCTGCTATGCTCTCTGACAACAGCAAATTGTATAGTTAATCATATTTGCTGCATTTTATCTTCCTTTTTTTTTCCTGTATTTTTATTAAATGATAAAGAGAAGAAAATGCCACAGTACGAGTGTGTGCTTAATTGTTATACACAATAAACTGCTTCAGTATTTCATCTAACTGTCTCTCTGCTGCTTTGGCACTGGTTCTCGGTAGATCACAGACTGTAGGCTATGTACTCACTGGGGCAAGGGCAATGTCTTGTTATGTCTTCTGTGAAGTATGTGAATGCGTATTATCAAATTATTTAATAAAAACAGTTTTAGCTTTTGAATAGCTAAAGACTGCAGTTCTTATGGAAGCACTCTGCGTGGTATGTAATTAAACTTTAAGGAAAAAGCAGAAAGAATGAGAAGGAAATAATTTATCAAAACACAGTATTACTTGGATTTATCATGGTTAAAAATCTTTCCTTTTTATCTTTTTGCAGAAATATACTCATGAGCAGTAATCCTAAAGCTTGGAAATGATGTGTTAACTAAAATCTTCATGAGGTTTTTAATGAGGATTAGGGAATCTGAGATAATAAAAGCTACTGTGTACAAGGAGGTTGTTGTGTGAGAATCTTCAGACAAGTTTTAAATCAGTATCCTTTGTCAGCAGCAGTAGGATCCAGTAAGGATAACATGCTAATTTTTAACCAGCAATAGGCTTCATATAGGGATCTAAAGAGACAGAGATAGATACAATCTTATTAAGCTTTTGTGTTGACATTGCACAGCTTGTTACCGCATTCAACTGAAATTTAAGAGTGGGAATGTAAAACCTGTATAACATTTTAGTAAGATATACAGTAACACTGAAACCTGCATGACAATTGAAAGAATAAGTAGGAAATTCCCTTAGCCCTTGGGCTACCGCCGTTTTTCTGTTCCAGCAGACAAGTAAATGCTCTAGGTGTCTATGCCATAAAAACTTTCCCAGAGGCAATTCTGGCAAAGCACCTACATTCTTCAAACCGGACCGTTGCTTTAACCTTCTGAATGTCACATTTCTAAAGCAAAGTGCTTCTGCTGCACCGCCGGCTGCTTCTAGTCTCGAGGCTTTCCTTACAGCCTGCCAGGAGTGCAGGAGAGTATCACAGGAATGTATGCTCAAGGAACAGGGACAATTGATTCTCTCTTCATTACAACTGGAGAGCTGCAAGGTACATATGAACAAGGTCTTGCTGTAATTTCATGATGAAAGGAATGTTCTTATAATTAGTGGGACTCTGTATTTTATCGAGCTTATGATATTGATCGGTAGTGATTGTTAATCAGCTCAAGTCTCCTTTGTCACTCCAGTACTTTTTCTTTGTAAATACATCAGCCATTTCATATTTTCTTGCATAATGGCTGCGTGAGCCTGACTGGCATCAAGGAGCAGATGACTGGTAGTTTTGAAATAGAAGTATGTAATGGCCACTCTGTGCATGTTTTTAGAACAAAAGCCAAGGGAATATATATACAGCTGCAGTGCAGTACTTCAGTGCTTGCAGATCTGAGCCATATTGATTTCAGTAGAGATATGTCATTTAGCCTCACAAAAAGACATTGTTAGCCTCTCATCAAGCATCACATAACTATTTTAAACCCTTTATAATATGTTCATGTGACCAGACATTTTTATAGGTCAGTTGTGTTCCATGGCTACAAAGCTGTCTGTGGCTCATCCAACTGCTGCCACATTTCACAATGGCGTGATCAGTCAAAGCAGAGCTCAGCAGAGCTGAAGACTTACAGAAGCTAAACAGTAAGCTGATTCCACCCAAGGGTTAGAAACCTGGAAAACTATGAAAAGTACTGTGAAGTTCATATCACTGCTCCAGTCAGATCAATGGGAGCATTGTTACCAATGTCAATGAATGGAGAATTGTTGATGCTTTGCAACCGATGTCTTAGGCTTCCAACATGAAGGATCAGATGTGCTAAAGTTTTCTTTCAGAAATAATGTGTGCATCCACTACATGCAGAAAAGCTGCTTTCAGCCATATAAATACGCTAACAGTAAAGCTATGTCCTTATCTAGGACCTTTCTCCACTGCTAAAGAAGTCACACAAGTATAAAACCAAAAGTAATATATGAAAAGACTGTATAAGAAAATTTACCCTCAAAAAATTAGGGAGGCTTTATTGCTGGCTCAGTTTTATTAAAAATAACAAATAAAAAATAGAGGGAAAATACACAAAACACGTTGCAAAGCTTATTTTGTGATGGAACTATTCAGAATATGTATTAGAATTCAGCAGCTTATTTTATTGCCTTGTTCTAAGGCAGAATGATTCCTGAAATTCAGCAAAGGAAAGTCTGGGAGCTCTAGTCTAAACACAGTTTACAAGTCCTGAGAAGTTATGGGAAATCTACCACAACTTGGGCAGTTAATGACCTAATGACCTCATGGTTAATCTAATGAGTCCTCTTCAGCAAGCAAGGGCACAAAAAAAGGAACATATCTTCTCAAAGAGATAAGGTCTATTCATCAGCAGAAGTTCAGTCCTCCCAGAATGGAGGACAAATGGCTTCAGGTCATCCGGCCCAGTTTGTCACTGAAGTATTTTTCCAGAATATAGAGCAAACTAGAAGAATGAATTGAGAAAGGGGACCCGCATTGCTAGGGTGGGTGCGTATAACTGGTGAGAAGTCTCTAGTTTTGTTCTTTCTGCTTTTTTTTCCAGCAGATAACATGTAAGAAAAGAGGCTGACACTTCCCTAAATATATAAGCTTGTAGCAGCCAGTTTCAGGAAAAATTTAATGAGCTTCCGCTTCTAATGAGAAGCTTGTAGCCACCTCCTCTTCCCTTCAATGGCAACAGCTACAAGTCACACTGTGCATGCATGCTTGTAATATGCCTATGCACACACACGCACACAGTTGCAGGAAATACTTTCAATTTGTTTAATTTGTGAATGCCCCACAAGTTACCACCATGGTGCAAATACAAAATAATACAGCTAGTTGTCTGACCCAAACACTCTATTTAGGAATGAATTTACTATAGCAATAGAAACAACTGGACTCTCATTTGTGCGCTAAGCATGGATACCACTTCGGTATTCAAACAGGCAGAACACAGAAGGCAAGAATCTGAATTTTTTCTTTCTTATCTACTAATTACATAGGAATTTTCTGCCTTAATGAACTGAGGTCTCTATTGCCATCTTACAGCTAGTCGTAAACAAAGTAACTGATGGTTGAAAGTAGTTCTCCAGCCCTTGTGTCTTAGTTTATTTAGCTAGCTGCCTTCTGTTATGTATGTTTAGAGCTTTTTAAATCATCACATTTTCTTGCAGGAATTTGGCTGGTTTCCATAGCTGATGAAGTAGGTTTGTCGTCTAGGTAATATTTATAGAGAGAGGGTGAATAAGCAGCAAATCAAGCAACATAATGTCCTATTTGTATATAGGGAAATCGTATAGGACAGAACATCTACATACAAGTTCTTTGTGCAGCATTGCTAGGGAGAAATTCAGGGAAGTGGAAGGAAATGCTAGCTGATCCCAAACAAGAAAAAATAGGCATCATTTTAAATTAATTCCTTTTCCGGCCCCACACATCATTGTCACTTTGGAAAGAGGGCTCATAGCATAATGGGTGGCAGCAGTTCCAAGCTATAACATTATCAGTACTGTGAAACTTTAAACACACCGATGTGTTCAGAGTTAAGTATGACAGAGTCGCACACTGCTAAGCCAGCATGGTCTGTGATTTTATCAGCTGTGGATTGATTCCTGGTATGTTAATGAAGACCTACGTATAGTTTTCTTGATTAATTTAAGGCTTAGAACTTGTTACTTTAGTACTAAACAAGATTTAGGCTTTTGAGCTGTTGCATCTGATACGTCAATTATTCATCCTGGGAATTAATGTACAATTAGCATGAATTCCTGCTCACATGGAAATAGATGGTTATGTTAATTTGGATGCAGTTGCAGAAAGAGTTCTGAATAATGAAAAGACCGGCATTAATGTCTTTGTATTGGATACAGATCAGACTGAGTAAGAAACCATTTTTTTTCATGTAAAACTGTCTTCACAGTTTGTTTTATTTGTTCCTTTCTCCCTTCAGGTTCAGGCTATTCAGCACATCTGCCAATGATTTCCCATAATTAGGACAGTTAAATATTTTTTGACTACAAATATATATAAATGTTTGGCCTACTTCCGTACTGATTTATACACTTCTGACTGAGGGTAAGTCCTTTGAAGCGACTGGAACTACCCCATTATGAAGGCACTTCAGGAAGATCGTAGGTAGGTCAGTTCTTCCTGGAGCTTTTTCCTCCAACATGTCATGCCTGAGATTTGCCAGTGAGTTACTGGTACTGTAATTAATTAGTTCATCCAAAAACAAGGTAACAAGGTGCCGTTGCTAAGAGCACTGGAATGTCTTTTCATGGCAGAGCTGTTTCATTCTTAGCTTTTAAATGCAGCAAATTCACCAGAAGTGCAGGCTTCAGTTCAGCTGGTTTTTTGTCAATTGATTTCTCTGCTTCCTGGCACCAAATGCTTTCCTTGCTGTTTGGAGGACATAGCTAGGGATCATCAGTCCAAGCCTGAAGCTGCAGTGACATCTGCAGTTCCTGTATGAGTTAGGGAGGCTTGCGATGCACAGAAAGCTGCTTATGTCTGTGCAGCCGTCTCACCTCCACGCAAGGGACACCGAGTTACTTAGAATTAACTGCTGAAACGAAACAGTGTTTTGCTGCCTGCTGATAGCTTCCAGTATGCATTCATGAAAGACATTCAGCATTGCTAGTGAGATTTTTCCCTCTCGTCATATAATCCTTTGGACTGTTGTCCTGTCCCTGGCTTTCTGACGATCACTTATTCTGAGCACATACTTAGTCCTGAAGGTGGCATTGTTATTGACTGAACGTACTAACTGCTTGAGAAAATGTTGATTACTTCACATTCCTGAAAATTAATCCTGAAACCTTCCTGAACTATATTAGTCAACTCCTCTAACTTTTCCTGCACTGGAGAAGGTGGAGGCCAGCAATGTCACCGAAGAGCAGGTGCTCCTCCCTGCCTCATTAGCACCTTGCCTTTCTTCTGCGGTAGCAAAATCACAGAACCAAGAGCACTATTTATAGCTTTTACAGGGCTGCAGTGCCCCGTCCCATCTCTGCAGCTAACCATTCGTCTGCCTCTTGCACCGTGGTAAATCAGCCCCTGGTGACAGCACCCTCAAGACGTGCAGAGGCAACGGCTTTGGAATGAGGCAGCAGGTCTGAAGGAGGTTGGTGGCCACCAGAATGGTGGGCCGATGGGAGCACTTAAACATGCCATCTTCTGGGAGACAGAGGAAGGAATTAGGAACGTGAGGGTGATAAAAGGGGAATGTGGGGGCAACAGAGGGAGGAGAAGCCAGAACTCCCATAAATAAAGAGCTGGCTGGATCCCAGGCCAGAAGGGTAATCTCAAAATGCCTATAAAGAGGATGCTGGTAACAAATGACTTTTTATAGGTGTATTCAGACTACATTAGGAACAGAATGCAAGGGGGCAATTAGATGCAATAAAAGAAGCTAAGCTAGAAAAAAATGGGGATATTTTCTTCCCTGTATTTGCAATAATTATCTTCTGACAGTCACCTTTGGGTGAAGTAACAAAATCAAATACTAGTGTTGGATTATTTTGTGATCATCAAGGATGTTTGTAGTCCTCTGTCCTAATGTATATATCACCAGATGTCCTTGTGGTTCTGGGATATCTGTAGAGATTTTTCCTTCCATATACAAGGCAGAACAGCACAGCTGGCTTAGGATATTACTCTGAAGTGCTAGGCCGGCCTGCCTCCACATACTGAATACTGGAATTAGGAATCATTAATTCAGGTTGGAATGGAAAATCCTGTATTTCTAATGACAATAACAATAGTTATGATGACGAGAAGTGCTTTTTTTATTACATTAACAGGTAGGGACCTGTAAGTGCTGCTAGCAGAGGTGTGCAGTGCAAGTAAGTGCTGTGGTGATCCATTCTCAGCACGTAGGAAATGTCTCTGTACAGTCCTAGCATGTTGTAGTGGCCATGCACACGTGTGGCGATCAGATGCTCTAGGTAGTAACACCTGTGTCTGCTGCAGCCAGCTAAGTGACCTTAAGTATCTATCACATATATGTATGCAGATGTTCTCCCATCACAAAGGAGGATTAATAGTGCTACTTCACAGAGCTAATGAGAAAATGGATCAGTTAATGTTTGATTCACAAGAGCCATAAAGCATTATATAGACATTGTTTGTTTTTAATTTGTTGCTCTATCATGCTAGCTAATAAGCAGTATTATTCATATTCATACTATTATTAAAATCACATTATATTTCTGAGATAACCCAAAGCATCTTTCTGGTATGTTTTTTCTTGCTTCTTTTCCACTTAGTATTTCTCTGCCAGCCTACCTGATGTGCTGAATCTCGGTTCTGCAGTATGCTTATGTTAGAAGATATAGGATCCAGGTAGGATCTGGTTTTGTTTGTTTGTTTGTCTGTTTCCTCCAGAAACTCATGATCAAAGAGGTTTATTCTCCTCTTACAGTATCTCTATTTTTCCCTCGGCTCCAGGATTTCATTGTTGAGAACATTCACTGTTCTGGATGAAAAAATCTTAAAGGACCTGACTCAAAGTTTGTCCTCCCACTGCTATAAAGCTGAAAGAGATCATTCCCAAATAATAAAACTCTATATTCAGATTTCAATAGAGCATGCATGCTTTTTCCATCTGGTCCTTGTACCAACTAACAGAGGTGAAAAGACATCATCAGCAAATGATGTGAAACACATCATTTAGTCACATGTAATTTCTTTTCTGTTTAATACCAGAGGACATAAGATTTTGTAAATATTTCTATGGGGTCTTAGAGCCATCTATATAATAATAGAATCATATTCAGTAATGGCAGATCACCAACACAAAAGCCTGTGCATGTTAAAATGAAATGTAGCAACAAATGTGCACTACTAATGCAAATAAACATTCTGTTTTGTGTACTTATTTGCTTCTTCTTGTTGTTTTTACTTTTGTCAGTAAGATTTCTGTTCATCAAAGCTCACATATTCCTCAAACAAGGCGGGCTATAGCCCATCCTGGTACAAGCATAAATGTCCTGGCAATTTAGTTTGAGGATGAGATAGATCCTGTTTAGAGCTCTTCAAACTGCTGTTGTATTTCCTTTAGGGAAAGAAAAAAAAAACAACTCTTTTATTTCCTTCTGTTTTATGCCACTTAGCCTTCCCAATGTGAGCTACTTTCTTATGATAGCAGTTCTTTTGAAGCCTCCATTAAAAGCATCTTTCTACAGTACTGTGTGAGTCTTTCCAGTCCACTCAGTTAGGGAGTTTCTTTTTACTTGTAACTTCCCATCTGGATGCAGAGCCTTCTGAAAAATCAGTTCTCACTCTTTCAAGGGTTAAATTTCTACTAACAAATATGGACTATTTGATATGAAAACCATTATTGTTTGATATGTCAAATAAAACATTTGTCAATCAAAAGTCTTTAAGCACTGGGCTATGTGACATTTACTCTTTTATAAACCGACAAAGTCCCTGGCGGCATGCCTTTCTTCCTCTCATTTAAATAGTGGTAGGAGAACAAATCACACTTCAGGGCAAGTTGATAACTGCCAGTCACGATTTCTGCCTTGTTTACTATAATGAGGAGGGTAATAAATGCATCTGACCATTTCAGCTGGCATTTGCATAGATGAATGATTTGTCCAGTCAGTCGCTCTCCAGTGATTTGGGCCTTTTTGTCAGCACAAAGAGCATTCAGTCTCCCTGGAATTTACAGCAGCCAAGCTCTTATTAGCAAACATCCTTTACCATGAATGATTCAAATAATTACCACTGAAATAATAAACTGTTTCACAAAAACATTTTATTTGATGGCTCCAAACATCAACTTTTCTGAATTGTTGACATTCAAATAAGCCAGAGAGCTTTATTGTTAGGCAACAATGATCCCCTTGTAAAAGGGTGGGCATTGTTTTACCTCCAGTAGACCTTTAAACTTGGCCAGATATCAAATGTGTCCCTCAAACAGCTAGCCAACGTGCTGGGTAATTGGAGGGCACGTACCAGATGGAGCTATAGTAAAACTGTATGTTCAGACTCCCAACTAATTTTCACTACATTTACTTACGATATTGCAAGCATAAAACTCCAGACTAATTAGCAGCAAGATATCTATTTGCATCTACAGGAGTTGTATAATTATTAAATGCTTCTGCTTACCCTGAACTCTCAGTTCTGAGTTCTCTTCTGTAATGATATTCTATGTGTATAATTAAGTGTTATTTGATATAGTTTTGGAGTTCAATCAAATGAGCAAGCAACAATTATATCCTATTATGATCTCCTCTAGTGCCTGGCAGTAGGAATGATGTCACTGTGTTTCCAAACCCATAGCACGAGGCAAAAGGTATTTCCTGCCATCACTCTCCTTTAGTCTTTCTACCATGCCTAATTAGAAAAGTTTTATTATTTAATTTAGAGCAGGGCTATTTACTCTGAGTGTTCATAGGCTGCAGGAATGTATTCAGTTTTCATTGCAGCATTGTTTGTATGGGTATGTGTATGAAATTATTATCTTAATATCAACCAAACAGGATTCAATTGCACATTTTATGCTGCTTTTAACTGCAAGGAGACAAAACACAACCACAGAAGGGGGAAATATTTCACTTATCCTAGCACATTCTTCACTGCATGATTTCACTTTCATATTGAGGTAGGATAGGTAACAATAATCTCAAACAGCCTAATACCTAAACAATCTAATACCTAAAACCTTGACGTTTGGAAATAGAATAACTGAGCCCTGATTTTCATTTATAGACCCTTTATACCCCTCTGGCAAGATGAATTCCTTATGCCACCAATGCGAGGTAGAGAGCTCTTAAAATACATGAAAGTCAAGCCAGTAAAATTAAATACATTAAAACACGTGACTGTTGTTTACAAGCTATAAAGTATACTCCTTAAAATATAAAGCCTGATAATTGTTCTGAGCCAGGAAGGCAAATATTTAGAACTCAGCTTTTCATACCTAGGTATTTGCAATAGGAGGCACAAATTCTACCTCGTTTTTTTTCAACCAGAGATAATTGCCCATTACAACACCCAAATTTGGGGCTATATATCCTATCCTATTTAAGTGCCAAGCTTTGTGAACTGAGTCCAAGTGAACAAAGTTCCTTAGATAAATTGCACACTTTTTTTCAGCTTTCCAAGTTTGTCTGCTGGCATTTCTTCCTCACCCAGCTAACACTTTTCAAGTCTGGCCCAGTCCAGTGTTATTTTTATTTCCCCCTGCTGTTTCTTTAATGTGTAGTCAGTACCTAGATGAAATAGACTATTTCTCATTTTTATTTTTGCCTTCTCAAGGAAGGAAATTAAGAAATCCATTGTAATTCATTTTTGGCAGATACATTTTGAAAATTTCTAATCCGATTTGGTGTTGACAGAGCTAAGGAACAAACAGAATTATTTGGATCCATGTACAGATGACCAGGTGCAAAGAATGTTTTCTACATGGTAGTCCCACATTCTGGCAGACTGAAAGAAGCTAGTTATCTTGCAATGAAGAGCAGTAAAAGCTCAGTTAAAAGAAACACTGCTTTCCAGAACAGACCATTTTATGTGTCAGCAGGAGGAGAACCTGCACACTAACACTAAATTCAGAGTTTGCTCTCTGTAGTCTTCTGCATTAAGTAGATCATACTGTTCCCATGTAGCCAGCGTGCCACAGATGAATGTGCTGTTTCTGCCACTGGCAAGATAGACTTTAGAGCTGACTTCCTTAATGAATTATCGAATCTCGAACTGTATACACCTTAGACATCACCTCAGTTTTGACAAAGATTAAAAATGGCTAGTTTCAATGAGAACAAAACAAATCAGTATATAAACCAGGATTTGGAATGGTATTTGGCTCCAGATACAGACGCATGTTTTTAGATGTCTCCATAGCAGGCAGGTAAGCTCTTGTCTCAGTGAATAGACACCCTGTCAATGCTGTTGGTAGACCATGGAGAATGAACTCAGGTCTCCACTGACTGTAGAGAGTAGATCTCCACAGATTACAAAGGAACCTTACGTACATTGATGACCTGTAGAAATCTACTAAGACTCAGTTTTGTTATCTAAATATAGACGCTTGGTGTTGAGATGTTCTGTGGTATATAAGACGTTATCACATGCGACAGATGTGTCCTGGCACCTATGAGCAACTTACATTCCTCTGGTTCAGCAGCTGGAGGCTTAGTGCAAGCAAGATGCCACCAAGCGCCCATGTCACTTAGCTTTGTGAGCTGAGTGCCAAACCTAAATGAAGGTATTTTGTTATGGATCTAGATCCTTCCTCAGGTGTCCAAACCCAGAAATGTTGAAAATCCCGGCTCCACCAAAACCTGGGCACCCTGGGCAGAGCTCATTTTAGATGTAGGCAGAGTAGGTGTCTGCCTAATGCAGCATGCTGCTGCTGGCTGGAACAGAGCGTGATAAGGACCATGCACATATAGCTCAGCCTCTTGGGCATCTAGCACTTTCCTTGCATCTCCCCACTCATCCTTTTCTCCTGCTGGGACAAGGAGCAGAAAAACAGTAGCATTTTTACTGTGCTGATCAGGATGACATTGCTGACACTCCCTCTCCTAGCTGTAGTGGCTGTGAAGATGAGGACCCCAACCAAAGAGACAGGATCCCTGGAGGACCCATCATTCAGGAAAGAGGAAACCCCTTGTGTTTTGGAGAGAGGAATTTGCAGAGCGCCACTGCAGTCTTTCATCCTGCTCCTTTCCTAGCAGCAAACGCAGCCAACAGTTTCAGATCGCATTTTGTGTGTGGCCAGTTCCTAATCACCAGGATGAAACCTTCAAAAGATTTTTCTTTTCCTGTATCTGATTTCCAGAGGCAGAGAGATAAAACTTCTCATTCATATAGCAATTTTGCTTTCTTTTGTTCTGACGGGGTAGGTGCAAAAAGGCCGGTATTTGTGAAACTACCTCTACCTTGCAACAGAATGTGAGTTGTGGTCCCAGAACAAGAGCTATTTACAGAAAGACATTTTATTTTATTCATCCATCTCATTTTGTTGTGCTTAGTCAAACTATATTATTTAGTTCATCAAACCATTATATTTCCTTGTGATTGTAAAATACAGCAGTAATCCATTGGTAAAATATTTTAAAAATTCCTTAGGTATGTTTTTCTTTATAATTGGGAGACTTCAAGCATTATTTATGATTGCTCTGCAACAGATAAACATGGAAACACTATGTAAACCTACTGAAATGAGTAAATCGGGCCAGTAAAAGTGCCATCTGCAAGTACCAGTATGGTGGATTATAAGAAGTTGCTTTAGATCACCTTCTGCTCCTTACTCTTAATAGTGACAAGAAAAGCCCTATTAACACTCATAGAACAGAAAACTGCAACTTTTTTTTTTCCTTAGCCAATGCTCTGGCAAGGTTTTTACCAGTAGATTTAAAATTCTAAACTCAAATGTGTTTTGTTTTCAGTTATAGTATGTATAACAAAACAGTTAATTAAAAATAGACTTGCAAAGTACCCCAAAACCACCATGCTGGAACTGTTGTTTTCAGAGTTTAATTCAGACTCTTTCAAATCATATTGCAGCGAAGCAGCAATGATATGCAGCCTGTAATTTTATCACAAGCAGATTTCAAATCAGGCTCTGTCCCATGTGGAAGGGGTTATTCAGAAGCTGTGAAGTGTTGTAGAACAAACTACCCCGAAATTCTTTTGTATGACTTCTTGAAGGGAAGAAATATCAATATATGTTAAGCAATTTTCTATCCTCTTAATTCGGTGGGGCAGTTCTTCCTGAAGATCATACAATATAATTACATCTGGTTATTATGGCAAAAGTAAACACTTCATGAAGATTACCACATAGGTTAATAGCCCTGATTTCTGGCCAACACCCCAGTTAATTTTCAGTGATATCCAGAGTAAGTTGGGGATTTATTCTGACATACGTAGTTTATACTGCAGCAAACACTTGAAGGACTTAAGGTATAAGCTGTTGCAGAGAATGTGAAGAATTTTAAGGTAATGCAATTCGATTTATGCTTAAAGTAATCCATTGTATTACATCTTGTTACATGATGATTGGACTTGATGATCTTATAGGTCTCTTCCAACCTAAATGATTCTGTAATTCTATGACCTTACTTTGTGTCTAGCTATTTCTAATGAATGTTCAAATTAGTTTAGCCTCTTCCTGACCACTCTGGTTTTACTCTAGCAATATATTTAGTAAGTCAGAGTTATGAGTACATGAGGTGACTCTCAGTTTTGTGAGGCCACTGTCTCCATGACCTCTTTGGAAAAGCTTCAGCTGAAGAACAGAGGGGAAAAAAAAAAAATGATTTCACAAATGATGTGTTCACAACCAGAGGCAAATGCTGAGTTTGCCATCTTTACATAAGTAAACATCAGGATTTTAAGACCTGGGAAACAATATGATTTTAAAAACTTGCTTTCTCTTCTACCCTGAGTAAGTCACAAATGACCATTTTTGAAGTCTTTCTTCAAACCACATAAGACTGAAGTCTATGTTCTTTCTGTATGCTGATTTACTGTTTAAGATCTTAAAAAAAAAAAAAAAAGGCAAAAAAAGCTCAACAAGCCCTGAAAAATAAATAAATCCCAGTTATTGAATTCCCTTGTAAGTCATGTCCTCTGAAGAGATCTGTCTGACTCCTCCAGAAGTGAGTCATTTGGCTTGAAACCTTTTTGTCGGTGAGCCAGATACTGGTTTCTGCCTTCTCTTCTTTTATATTCCTCTCACAGAGTAAAAAAGCCTGTAACGATCTCTGGCAATTCCCCAGGTACAGAGGGTCGATCAGCCCCGTGCCACAGGGCAGGTGCCCTCAGGGGCCCCACCAAGCATGCTGTATCTCCCTGCCTCCTCACAGCCCGCACCTGGGATGGATGCTAAGCCAGGTCAAGAGCTGGCAAGCACCCTCCGGTGCTGCAGTCTCAATATTTCCTATGTTTACACTGCTCTTATCCCTATTCCGTACAGCCTCGGTTACACCAATGTAGCCAAGGGAGGGAGATGGTGGATCATGGGTGGGAGAAAAGGTATTTGGTGTGCAAAGTGTGCACAGTGGTTTAGACCAGAAATGGTGTGCGAGGTTGTCAAAGCAGAACAGCAGGGAGTGGAGGAGCCCTGGTGAGCCACAGATCATCCAGAATTAAGAAGGTGACAAAATCAAAATACTGTTTATTTTCTTTCCAGTCCAGCACTTGACAGTTTCTGATCAACTTCCACAGCTTTTAACCTGACTCTGGAGTCAGAACTGCACTGGAAATCAAGAGATATTACGCCTGATCCTTAACAGTGCAAAAACAAGCTTTCTCTTGAAGCCTTTTCTTCTCCTCCCTGTGAGCACCTACACTGCAACATCCATAAGCCTGGCCTCATTGTGAAGGAGACAGCAAGGAGTTAAACTGTAGATGAAACTGCACAGAAAGGATACAACTCCTACATATCCCAAACTTTCAGATGCCGGGCATATTTTCCTGAATGAAAGGCCTTTTGGTTACTTCTCACTGGAGGGAAAAATGCTTTTCAGGAGAATCAAAATCAACAAAGAGATTACAGATAGCAAATGTAACACAGGACATATTATAAGGGACAAGTACATTAAACATGGATGGCTAATTAAGGAAATTATTGAGAATGCCTTGAAACAGGATTCCTATACACATTACCAACGAGTCCTCCACTGCATCCTTCAAAAGCAACACATTCAGGAGGGGTACAGGAAAATCTTGTTATTTCCTACTAAAACTGAACTATCAAAAACTGGCTACATTTTTGTTATTTAGTAAGCTTAGAGCAGTGCTTAGAGTTTCTAGCTGGGATCATGGCAATGTTAATCTAGATGCTTAAAAGCTATTGTTAAAGACAGCTCCTGACTCAGATCTCAGAAAGGACAGCAGAAGGAGCTATTCCTTCCATTTTGCAGACATTAAGAGGACACACCTGTGCCAGGGACTGGACCAAGTAGCACAGGTCAGCTCAGGGTCTGCAGTGGCTAGGGCCAGCGCTCTCCAGTTCATCCACACTACACCAGTCTCAGTCCTGGGTCTCTTCTAGGCCAAGTGGTGCCTTTGTAGACTTTAGATGTAGTTATGAATCCCTCCTTCAGTCTGATCTGCTGGTATAATAGGAAACGTGTGCTGCGACTTCCCAGAGCAGTGTTTTTATCAAACTTGTGGCTGCACATTGCATGTTGTGGGAGGTGAGAAGTGGATGAGTTAGTGCTGGGAAGCTGTGCAGGGCAGAGGAAGCCAACCTAATGCTGTCTCCTTCATGCTGCCTTTCAGGGAATGAGCTCAACATGGAAGGTACCCATGCCTTGTCTTTGAATGAGCTGTCTGCTGGGATCCAAACCCAAGCCAGGAGTGGAAAAGCAACTACGAGGGTGATAACTGGGGTCTAGAGTGGAAGCTTCTTCTTTGGTCTTCATTCCTTTAGTAGTATAGATGTGCATGAGTTGCTGGGGTAAGGCAGAAACTCCAGCTGCATAACCTGAACCTCAGCACTCTTACTCAACCACTGGATAATCTCTTCCTCACTGTGAAAAACACACATTATATATATATATATGACTGTTTCAATTTCTTGTTTAGTGATTATTGCTCACAGAGTAGTAAACTTTTCACCCCTTGCTGCTCTCACCACTTTCAACTGCCCATTTCTGTCTTCCAGAGTTTCAGCAGAAAATCCATGCATGGAACATCGAGTCCCATTTGCCATATGCCAGGTGTGATTTAACCACAAAAAAAAGGAACACGCTAGCCTTTCCCAGACAAAAGAGGCAGGAACAAGGGGCCTTGTGAGGATATTCCAAGTAGATGACTGATTATTCATCATAAATTCTGAGAAATGCAAACGTGCTCCTGAGGAGTATATGCTGTAGAAAAGAGCAAAATGCTATTATCAGAATCTAATGCACCCTGAGTATCAGCTAACATTTCTACTTACAGAATAACTTTGGGAATGGAAACTGGTGTGGGTTTATATCTGATTCTAGCTTTTTTGATTCTAAAGAATATAAGGGCAATCTAGCCCAATACCCTGTTTTCAGCAGCGTCCAAGGGCAGATGTCTACAGAAAAGTAAGAGAATAGGGAAAGCACATAGTGATATTTCCCCCAAACACTCTCCTAGCAACCACAAATTTGCATCTCAGGGTCTATCTGAACCAGAGGTGGTGTTTTGTTTTTAACAGCCCTTGGAGGATTTCTCCTCCATGGGTGACTCCAAAGTAGAAGCGAGGCACAGTCACAGACACCACGTGTACCTGTCTGAATGCTGGATGGAAGCAATAGTGTGAAAATGTCAAGAAAAAAAGCTAAGCTATTTTTTTCTTTTCTATATATAATGCACTTTTTTTCATGCTGACAGTATCACAGTGCGTACTCACCTGAAATGTTAAGTGTATGTTTTGTTGATCTCCATAGTCTGGACACCCCAGAGAAGTCAGACTCTACTGGTCTGAATTGCCAGAGCCTTCATGAGGTCAACGAGCTTCCCCACTTACACCACCAGAAGATTTGGCTCACCACAGCTTCCCCTGCTTGAGAGTCTCTTGATAAACAAGGCTGTAAAGAAATATTGCATGTATTCTTGGATTGCAGATATAAATGATGGAGGTTTCTGAAGAGAACTTGATCAAAAAAAAGTGTCAAAGGAAAAGAACTACATGCTCAGTGTTGCATTTAAAGAAGTTAAACAGTATCTTGGATAGCCTTGCATGATGTTAGACAGTACAATTTCATTCTGTTTAAAAGTTTGCTATCCAGCTTTATCAGGCTACATGAAATTTCAGTATGGTATTTTAAAATCTATCCAAACCAGCAAAAGCACAGATATGTACAGCACCATGAATATAAATAAAAGCCATTTAAAATATATCTAAATGAGCCATCCAGGAACAGTCTGATCATGGGGGAGAAAAACAGATAGTCTGAATTTGTCTATATCCGTGTCCCTCTGTGCAAATATCTGTCTGTGCATACTCATAAATATTTCATCTGTATCTAGTTTGAATTTGGATTCAGCTCCTAACCTAGATAGGCAGGGTTCACAAATTGCCTGTTCAGTGATCTTGCTTTGTTTTGTAAGTATGTACGGATGTGACTCTCAAAACCAATATAGGAGCAAAAAAATCTCAAAGAAAAAGAAAAACAAAAACAAAAACTGAATGACAATAATTTCAGTTGTGAATAGTCAAACACCCAAGCTTCTTGCTGTAAGGTACATTACGAAAGGTAGTCAATTCACTGCTCAATTTTATATTAGAAGGACTGAAGTGAGGGCCTGGTTTCTAAATAGCTATTTCTATTGACCTTTGCAGAAGAGCATTCAGGGCACTTGGTTATAAAGCTGCCAAGCACCTCCCATAGGATATTTGTTCTGTGCTTGGGAAGACTTTTCCTAAGTCAGGAGTAGTGTTCATAAGGTATTTTTACCCCCAGATAGGTGTGCTACTTTAAATACCTACAAATTAAGAACACCACAGATGTTTTTATATTTGCTTCTCTAAAACAAGTTTTCATCAGTGTGAAATAAGAGAGAAAGAACTCTGATCACATATCCTTAGCTCATCTTTTCTGTAAGTTTTCTCTTTAAAATATTACCTGGTGCAACATGCATGTTCAAGGACCAGGATCCAGGAAATGTAATGCTTTTGCATATGAAAATATTTCTATGGTGAAAACTGCTGTTTTTCCATGTCTTGTCGATTGACTGTTTTAGGCTAAGAAGAGAGAGAGATTTGAAATTCTTTCTAGAAAGTAGCTTCTCAGATAGGTATTAGATTCTGAAGGTAAGAATTTGGCGATGGCTGTCTCCTCCAACTTAATTACAGCACACTGATGCAATGTGAAAGCAAAACCTTGCGTCCCTGCAGAGCTGGCCCGCCTCTGACCAAGGCAGTGCCTGTGAGCTGCCATGCTGCTGCCCGGGCTGGTTGCCTCCACAAGAGAAAAAGGGACCAAGCGGGGATGAGAACGTGGTTTTCCAGCCCACCAGTGACTTATGCCATTGCTTCAAAAGAAATTGGAGCTTCAAGGCTCAACGTGGGTTGATAATGTTGCAATGATAACAGGCAATTGCTTCTCCTTCTCCCTCTATCCTTGACTGTGAAGTTAGAATGAGACTGTCTGAACATCAGCGTAACACAAACAATAATCATGCTTACATGCTTTCTTATTTTCCCAATAATATGATCCACTTGAGAAGTTGGAGCCACTCAGGCTGTGGATTTTGCTTAGTTTCTTAGGAAAGGGAATGCGACGTACAAAGGCTACCTGGAAGAAGGAATATAGATTCCTTCTTGTTGACTTAAAGGGAAATCCTGATAATTTTGATCCTCATTAAACAGCTTTTCTTGAAGACTTCAGCAGATGTTTTATTTAAGTATTGCCTGGAAACATAACAGTAAGGAAAAATATCAATATCTGAAAAAACACTTAATTTTGTCCTCTTAGAGCTTCACTCAGAAAAGCATTTCAAAAAAATTAAGCAGGTGTCTTTTTTTATAGACCAATTTTTTTAATGAACTTTTTTTTTCCTCTTACACTTCAGGAGTCAAAAACAGACTGTGTGAAATGTACCTCCTGTTACACAGCATTACCAAACCCTGAGTAGATGGAAAGGCAGCACGCATGGGTAGCCTCAGCAAAGAGAAAGCCAGGCAAATGCACCTACAACACAAATTTCACATTTGGGTCCCGAATCGGCAAAGTCCCTAAAACATGAGCATAATATTAAGGATATGAATGGTCCCACTGAAGCCAGTGGAATTATGTTCTCTCCAGTTATGCGCCTTATTCCGAGGCACATGTGCACAAACAAAGCTATATAAACTCCCATCAATCTTCCAAATAGCTCCAGCTGACAGATGCTGAATGTGGCCAAGCACGCCCAGTGCCGTTGTGGCTTCTGCCGGCATCATTGCCCCCGTCACCCCCGCACGAGGCCAGGGGAGCACTGGCAGCTGCTCTGAGGGGCCAAAGGAGACAATAATGAACAGGATGCAAGCGGGCAGAGGGGCCATGCGGAGCTGTAAGGAGCAAGGGAGGGAGATGTGTTGGCTGCAATAAATCCCCTCACTGGAGCCATAAAACTTGGATTTTCCCTTTAATAGGGCTCTCGGTTCCTCTGTAATGTGATCTGAAAAAAAATATATATATAGCATTAGAGATGAAGGAAAAACAGCTTCTTGAAGATCTAAGCTGATTAAAATTAATTTGACTAGACTGTTTCTTCATCAAGACAAAGCTCTCTTAAACCCACGAGAGAATGTTGACTCCAGTATTCTGCTACTTTTCAACATCTATGCTCTCTGCCTGAGCTCACATGTGTACACTAGGAGAGGAGGACTGGAACAAAGATCTATCATGTTAATCTGTGAGGAGATCCTTGCTGTAGGGTTGTAATTCACCACAGCATGGAGCATTTATGCAGGTACCTCTAGCATCCCCGTCCCCTTAGGGAAGAGTTAGATAGGGCTGCCAGGGCCTCTGCACTCTGACTAAATTTACTCTTAAGATAGTATATATATCTCTTGAACGTATGGAGTAAAGAAACTCTAGCTTTGCCATGTTAGCCTTGTTTTCAAGGAAATTAGGTCTATATTGTTATGCTCTGTCTTTATGTGTGCATCCACATCCTCTCCCCACCCTGCAGCATCGTCTTAAATTCTTAAACCTTTGGTCAATTTCAACCAAATTTGACAGAGGGGTTATAGGCCCAAAGGTACAAGTTCTTACAAGTTCTGTGAAAACAGGCAGCTGCCCAGAGAGGAGAAACCCAGTTAGTATCCACCTGAAATAAAGGCAGGCATGTGTGTTCACCCCTTCCTCGCCATGGGAGAATCCACGTAGCAGAGGGGAGGTTCAGGGTGCCCAGCTGCAGCCGAGGATCACTTGGAGCAAGCCCCTTGGCAGATGGTGGAGAGTCCAGCCCGGAGACACCAACCTGTCCATGGGAAGCCAGGATGCCTTGCGACACCCGTCACAGAGCGTTGTGCTTCCAAAAAGGAGAGCAAAGCACCAGTCAGGAGGTAATGATACTTGTTAATTGTTTATTTTTATGCTCAGACAGTAGAGTTTTAGCACTCGTTACAGCTGTAATTTTCTAATGTAGGTCCTGGGATCCAGTGCTGGTTGCAACGAGCCTGACGGTGTTATTCCGCCTGCCCACCGCACATCCGGGGGGAAGATAAAAGCAAGCACATTCTGCAAATCAGGCTGGTTCAGTTCCAGTGCTGAATGTGGACCTGCCTGAGCACAAGTGGAGCTGTCAGCTTGTACAGGCTTCACTGTCAAGGGCTGTGTCATCTGTCAGTGTCGGTTCCAGCTCAGTGTACCACATAGAGGCGATGCACTGGTGCCTCCCAATTGATAACACGCTGCCAGAAGCATGTTACTTTCTCATCTGTCTTCTTGTAGCTGTCAAAACTGGAATCCATTAATTAGTTTGTTCTTGTGAATTTTAGTTGTTCTGAAGACATGTAAATTTCCAAGACAAAAAAACAAGAACAACAACAACAACAAACAACAGAAAAAAAAAAAAAAACACCATGAAAGTGCCAATAGGGGTTCACAAATCCTAAGTGGCAGTTATTATGAGCAGTAAGTGCTGGCTACAAGAGCTCAGTCTAAGTGAGTATAATGATGTGGCTAGTTTCACCACATTGCTTTTAATGAGACTGAGCTGCTTACAGGAGGCGAGATGCAGTGACAGCTAAGGAAAGGGGAGAAAACACAGCACCAACTAGTGAAGTCAGCTGGGTCAAGAGGGCTGTGCTTCTTGTTGTTTGGCTGTGTTTTTTTGTTGTTTATTTGTTTGTTTGTTTCTATTTTACACATTACTTACCAAGAGTGGAAGAAAAGTTCAGCTGAGCTTTATTTCCCTGTATTTTGCATCACATGAAAGAAATATTATGATTTCAAAAGGAGTTTTTGCCAGCTTTGTGGGTTTAAGGTGAGATTCCTCTCACTCTAGCACTTGAGTGGACTGTGCTATCTTTAAGCAGAACAGTGGTTCCATTGAAATTTCAAATATTAAATAGGTATATTTATTTATATCATATCACATCCACTCCCTCACTTTCTGAGGGTGCCAGCTAGAAGACTTAGGGTAAAAGTTTCAGAAGCATCCCAAGTGATCCTTCAAAAGCGAGTAAGAGATTTAAGAGGCTGCACTGAATTGAGAATCAGTGGGACCTTGGTACAAATAAGCTAGTGCAGAAATCCCTGAAATGGCAGATCCTGAGCACTGTCTTGAAAACAATATCAGGAATCAGGTATCAGATGTGATTTTTAGCTCCTCTACAGCCCTGCAGCCAGAATGAGGAACAGGCAGCCTGGCGTGGATCATGGAATCATAGATTCATAGAATAATAGAGTCACAGAATGGTTCAGGTTGGAAGGGACGTTACAAACCATCCAGTTCCAAGCCCCCTGCCATGGGCAAGGACACCTCGCACCAGGCCAGGTTGCTCACAGCCCCATCCAGCCTGGCCTTGAACACCTCCAGGGATGGGGCATCCACAGCTTCTCTGGGCAACTTCTCCGTGCCAGTGCCTCACCACCCTCTGAGTGAAGAATTTCTTCCAAATATCTAATCTAAATCTCCCCTCTTTTAGTTTAAAATTGTTACCCCTTGTCCTATCACCACACCCCCTGACAAAGAGTCCCTCCCAGCTTTCCTGTAGCCCCCTTTAGGTACTGGAAGGCTACTATAAGGTCTCCCCAGAGCCTTCTCTTCTCTAGGCTGAACAATCCCAACTCCCTAAGCCTATGCCCACCGCACAGGTGCTCCAGTCTTCTGATCATCCTTGTGATTTTCCTCTGGACTCAATCCAACAGGTCCATGTCCTTATATCGGGAGTCCCAGAGCTGAACACAGTGTTCTAGGAGGGGGCAGCCACATCAGAACTGGTTCAGCTGTCAGGATCCTCAGCACCATCACCAGCCTGTGCTCTTGTGCACTCTCTAAGCTCAGCCTTGGCCCAAGTTCCTCAATCACTTTCAAAAATGGGAATTAAGCTCATGCATCACTCACTATTTCTGAAGTTCCCATCCTAAGGAATCCGATACACAATTTTAACTAACTTTAACATGGCTGCCTCACTTCCTACAGAACCTTATACAATGGTATATATTCCCCTGTAGGAAGCCATGTACTAAAAGCTTCGGTACAGTAATATTCCATCTACTGGAAGGGCAATTTCCTAATGCCCTGGCTATACATGATTTGTTTCCACATTTTCTTTAAAGAAATGTTAGAATATTTCCCTAGAATTCATTCTTGTAATAGCTGCTTCTCTCTGGAAAATCAAGATATCTCCTCCTTTTTGTCCCGAGTTATGCCAACCAAGGACATATAAATATATTACTCCAATGTAAAAGGTGGAACTATATATTAACAGATAAGACAAACCTGCTTCCAGGAAATCAGATCCTTTCTTTGCTTTTGCACTGGTTACAGAAAAGGAAATGAAGCCAAAATTTGCAATTCAACAAGGTGACTTCAGTGTCAATAATGTACCTTTCATCAACGCTTTATGGCCATTGTGCTTGGACATCTTCATTTGCATGCATTTACCTCATGTGGCAATGCACATTTTTGTAGGTACGCTTACTTTTTTTTTTTTTTTTAATGTCCATTGAAAATTTGGCCCAGAATCAGCTCTTTAGTCATTTAAGTTCATTCACTCACATGGGTAATCCATGGAAGAACAAGCATTTTAAATGTTCCTCAGAAAAATAAATAGCTGCTTTATGTGTGTTTTGGGTATTTTAGGCACTCACATAAAGGAAAATAAATACATTTTATGATCACTGGTTATATGCTTGTAATAACCCATTTCTGAAGTCCTGAAATCTCAAAGCCCAGCATCAGTATTTCCACGCTATGTGCTTTACACAGTTTGAGCCCTCTCAGCTCAAACCATCTGCTTTCTGGTGTTTCAAAGCCACCCAAATCCTGCCAGAACAACAGTTTACACACACAGTCAGACCTGGGGCTCAAAGAAGGGTGCTAAAATACAAATATTCACACAAAAGAGCACATGGAGGGAAAGATCAGCCAGCTGTAGCCTCTCGTTGGTCCAGACGTTGGGTTGTGCAGTCAGGCTGTCACTGCTGGTCTTCTCATCACCAGTAGCCCAGGAAGACAAGGGAAGTGCCCACCTGCCTGTTCCCAGCATCTCAGCCCTTTCAGGCTATTCGTAGGCTTGGCATGAGACCCTTAGAGGCAGCAAACACCAGGCAGCAGCCTCCTGGATGCTTCATCTAAATTTTTCTGCACTGCAGTGAAGATGTGAAGCCTCCACATTGTATATGCTTGTAAAAATATGCAACACGATATCCCTGATATCCTTGATACCCCATGATATCCTTGTCTTTAAATTGGAAAGACATGGATTTGATGGATGGACCACTCATTGAGTAAGGAATTGGCTCTCAAAGAGTTGTGGTCAATGGCTCAAAGTCCAAATGGAGATGAAAGTCCAATGGAGTAACGAGTGGTGTTCCTCAGGGGTTGGTATTGGGACTGGTGCTGTTCAACATCTTTGTTGGTGACATGGACAGTGGGATCAAGTGCATTCTTAGCAAGTTTGCTGATGACACCAAGCTGCGCGGTGCAGTTGACACACTGGAGGGAAGGGATGCCATCTGGAGGGACCTGGACAGGCTTGAGAAATAGGCTTGTGTGAACCTCGTGAGGTTCAACAAGGCCAAGTGCAAGGTCCTGCACCTGGGCCGGGGCAATCCCAAGCACAAATGCAGGCTGGGTGGAAAATGGATTGCGAGCAGCCCTGAGGAGAAGAACCTGGGGGTGTTGTTTAATGAGAAGCTCATCATGAGCTGGCAATGTGCGCTTGCAGCCAAGAAAGCCAGCTGTATCCTGGGTTACACCAAAAGCAGCGTGGTCAGCAGGATGAGGGAGGTGATTTTCCCCCTCTGCTCTGCTCTTGTGAGACCCCACCTGGAGCACTGCGTTCAGCTCTGGGGCCCCCAGCACAAAAAAGACATGGATGTATTAGAGCAAGTCCAGAGGAGGGACATGAGGATGATCAGAAGACTGGAGCACCTCTCCTATGAAGACAGACTGAGGAAGCTGTGGTTGTTCAGCCTGGAGAAGAGAAGGCCCTGGGGAGACCTTATCGTGGCCTTCCAGTGCCTAAAGGGGGCCTACAGGAAAGGTGGGGAGGGACTCTTTGTCAGGGATTGTAGTGACAGAACAAGAGGTAACAGTTTTAAACTAGAAGAGGGAAGATTTAGATTAGAGGTTAGGAAGAAATTCTTCACTCAGAGGGTGGTGAGACCCTGGCACAGGTTGCCCAGAGAAGCTGTGGATGCCCCATCCCTGGAGGTGTTCAAGGCCAGGCTGGATGGGGCTTTGGGCAACCTGGTCTGGTGGGAGGTGTCCCTGCCCATGGCAGGGGGGTTGGAATTAGATGGTCTTTAAGACCCTTTACAACCCAACCCGCTCTATGATTCTATGATCATCTACTGTGTATACTTGACTTACTTTGGCAATCTTATCTCTCAATTAGTATCAAACAGAGCCATTTGAATACATTTGTTGGTGGTGATGCACTTGAAATCAGAAGTGATTCATGGACAGGCTTTTCCTGATGTTAATAGAACAACAGGACTTTCTGGAGAGGGAATGGGCACAGGTGCTCATGAGGAGTGGTTGGCTGACCCCTGGTGAGCAGCAGCATCTAGCTGGGCACTCTAATGGGAGCCCCTGGTGCCAGCAAGGACCGAGCCAAGAGGTCGTCTTCACATCCCTCAAGCACAAGCTGGGCATGAGAGCAAGCTGTCCTACCATGCCCCTGCAAGGAGAATCACATTTGGAGTGACTTTGGCTCTCATCTAGACATCAATCTAAATAAGGTCTCTTGGATTTTGTGGGCTGGACAGTCATTATTTACAACATAAGCATCCTTTCATCCCATTAGTGGCCACTCACATCTCCACCTATATTAGTCTGTGAGGAGGGAGGAGGACCGAGTAGCACACCCCCAGCATGGAGAGCAAACTGGGTTTGGTTTTCTGTCCCAAGGTGCCTGGTTTTAGCTCAGGATACTTAGGCAATGCAACCTTACTGACCACGCTGACCTAGCGCTAGGCTACAGACTGCCACAGCCAAAACAGGGACACGAAAGCTGTGTCCCCATGGACATCCTAGAGCTCCCAACAGGTCTTGTGAACATCCTGGAGTCTTCTTTGTCCAGAGCAAGTGTCAAACTTTACCTCCCTGTGCAATGGCAGATTGTAGAGAAAAACATGCTGGAAAAGTCCTCCTCAGTTGGATTTGTCCCCAGGCCAGTCCACACTGTGGAAATGGTAGCACATACAGCAAGATTAGAGATGATCCCTTCATGGTCAAGTAGTGTTGCATAGGCCAATAACATAACAATGTGTTTTATTGTAGAAGGAGGAAACTAAATAGCTCTAAAACAGCCCACCTTGCTCCCCCCAAGTATACAGGTGAATATGCTCCCAGTTCTTAGTTTATAATAAAGTCCTTCAGAAGATTTGCCTATGAATACATAAAGAAAGCTTCTGCTTTCTTCAGTGGATGGAATTCATACTTTTATTCACACTTTTTTCTTAATGACCTTCTGCCATAGGAACAATTTTCTTAGTCCACTCCAGGTGATTTTGCATGATTTGCAAATCTAATTTTTATCTCCATGTCTCATATTTGAAATCTTTTGCCACCATATTAATTTAACATTTTTATCTTTTACCCACCAAGACAGCTCATTGTGACCTTTAAATTCACTTACAAAGGATAACCCATTGGTTAATCTGGACCAATTGGCCTCGGCTACACACTTGGTGACAAACCATTATTTCTACCCCAGTTCTTTAATTGGCCAGAATGCTTTTTTATCAGATATATTAGCTGTCAGAAGTGCCTGCTAGCCTTTGCATACTTCCTGGATACTGTCCAGGTCATTAAAGCAACTTCTTCTGTTCAAGTCTGGAATATTTATCCTGCGCCAAAATCCTAACTTTTTCCCTGCTTTTAATTAATTAAAGCCTGAAGAATGCTGGGTGGGTCACTCTACAGGTGAGTCTTTTCAAATGGAAAAACTGATATGAAATCTTTCATGCTTCTTTTTCCTTTTACTCATTCAGCAGTTTTGCTTCACAAATCACAATTTTATACTCTTTAACTAGACTATTTACTGTTTCATGGGCAGGGAGGAAGAACAGTAGCTGAAGGGGCTGTAACTCCAGCATACGATGGAGAGAGCAGCCAGACGTCTCTCTCCATAGTCATTTCCCCCCTCTCTACAGGATGCAGCCTCACCAGGACTGCACCCTCTGAGGATCAGGGCCAGCTTTAGAGAAAAATAACCTCCCACGACTGTGGCTAGAGTTCCCATGAACTTCTGCAGATCTGTCGGCAGAGAACGTCCAGGCAGTTAAATCCCACCTCTCTTGCTGTGGCGTAACAACTGGTACACATCTTCAGGAAGCTTACACACCACCTGTACTACTGCATGCATGACCCACATCCCTTTCTGTATTTAATATGTGACAGAAATGCTGGTAACATCAACAGTCCTTCATCCCTTGCACTTGCAGAGTAGTAACATCAAGATTTTGACTGCCTTGGTGCATAAATATTCTATTCACCAGTCAAGACCTGGCTAAATATGTTTTTACAATGAAAAATGTATTTATTATTTTACATCACTGTGTTTATTGCCATTCATACCCTGTATTCTCCATCAGTGACGCAGAACATAATCAAAAGGGATTTCTTGAAAGGGTACGTGGTAAGAGTGTTAATTTCTTTACATCTATGTAGTAAAGTATTGTTCATTAAAGACATGTTTGTGTAATATCTCTTGATATCTCCTTTATGCCACTCTTCCGCATAAAATTCCAAAGTCATCCTACAGTAAAAATAGATTGACAGTCTCTGAAATGTATCTTCAATTTACTACAGCTTTATCGGTATTATGTGAATTTGAAAACAGGCTTATCTCAATGAAAATATACAACGTTACAAATATTTTTTGCAGCTTTATGTTTTCCAGCTTTAATATTGAGTCTATGAAGTGTAAGACTAATGTGTAAAGGTATGCCAAATTATGTTATTTGAATGGCAAACAATGCAAAATTAAAGTAACACTTCTGTACTTGCTAATTTTTTGGGGGGCACGGGGTGTCCCCCACCTTCTGCTTATGAAGCAGAACCAACGTATTTTTAAAGTAACTCTTTGTTGGATTCCTGTTCCCTGCATGTTCCTTTTCATATATGACCTATTTGCTATCTAGGGGATTTGAAGGATCTTTGAATAGTTTAAGAACATTTCTGGGAAAGCAATGTTCTTGCTTTATTGAGATCAGGGATCAAACTTCATTATTGTCTGGATTTTACCCACACACAAAAAAAATCTGTTTTTCATACATCCAAACACTACCCTGTATCTCTTCACAATCTGAGCTAATTGAAATGCAAACCAAAAACTCTTAGGAGAAGTCATAGGAGCGGCATGACCTGAATGAGGCAGCAGGGCTCTGCTGAACGTGCTCCCTGTCGAAGCCTCTACTATCACCTCTCAGCAAGCCCTTAAATCTTCAGTATACGGTATGTTTAAAAGCTGTGTAAATATGGCTTTCACACCTCCATTTATCTTTGTCATGATGCTGCCAAACGGCGCTGGGAGCCGCGGCAGGGCTGAGCAGGCAGCACGCACACGAGCACATCTGCCAGCAGCCTGATTGAAACGTTCACAAGGTGAGCATCAGCCTCCCCGATGAAAAGCCACTCCTTCAGCTCAAAAATTCAGTTTCAACCAAATTGCCATAGGCTGCTCAAACTTTTAAGCCTGCTGTATTTTCACAGACTGAGATCTCATGTTTGCAAGAGGTCAGAAGTCGCATAGATCCCATTTGGGACGGGGCCCTTTACTTGCGTTTGTTCCCAGAGAACAATTTTGCAGCAGCTCCAAAGAAACCATAGCCTAACCATGTGTTGTTGTTTTTTTCTTTCCCATATGTTATGGCAATTATAAGTCTCTCAAAATTGCCTTTCATTTTGGCAGCTCCTTGTCTAAAGCTGGTGCAGACATTTTTTCCTGAAGATGTGGATTATGACGTCTGTTATATTTTCTTCTTTTGTTGATAGATAGACAAACTACTTGTTACACAGTCATTGAATATGAATATTGCAAAGGTGGGGAAATCAGACCTTAAAAAATAGGTTGTGCAACAGCTGAGTTGGTATGAAAAACTTTAATTTGAACTCCTTGTAATTACCTGCATTAGACATTACTTACATAGCTGTTATTTTTTGCCACAAGAATGAGGCCTACAACCAGCAAGAAGATTTTGCAATAAACCAAGTGTCCAACTACCTGTGGACAACAACCTCCAGTCTCTGGAGGCCTCTTCTGCCATAGGGGTAGGAGGTAATGATGAGTCAGTGGATCTCCAGAAGAAAGGAGATGGTTTCCAGGCTGTGGTAGTCTTTTCAGTCCTCTCTGGTGTCAATAGTGTTTCAAAAAATAAGACTGTGTTTGGAGCATTGAGATATTCCCATGGGGAGCACCTTGCAAGCCATAAGAAAATCAGAAAATCTGCTTTTGGACCAGAATTTGGACAACATATAAAAAACACAACAATATAGAAAATAAAGCATACCAAACAAGGAAAATAAATCTGCACATAGTTGATGAAATAGTTGTTCTTCTCACAATTTGGTAGGTACACCGAGTGGGCAAGGGAAAATCAAGTTTGTCTGGGTATTATCTAAGATTTAAATTTGTAACTTAATGTTCCCTCATATATTCTCTTTGGAAGTAAAATATGTACAACATGAACACACTAGCTCAATGGCACCTAAGATCCAAATAGGGAATGAATAAAAAAGATAATGAAGAAGTCACGAAAAGAAATTCCCAATGTACTGTCAACATACTTAATCATTCAGTTTAAGAAAACTAACTCTTATATCAGAGGCCACGTATTAATTGCAGCTTTAACAGACTGATACGTAAGAATATTCAGAATAGCTGAAAAAAAAATAAAAATAAAAATTTCATAGGGAAGTCATGCATCCTGCCAAGTACGAAGGCACTACTCCAAAGCATCTCTATGAGAGAGCTCCTCAAACAGATGAATTTTTTAACATAGGAAAACATCCATTCTATTAACCTCCTCTCAGAATTAGCCGAGCCATTTTTAACTGGATTCCTTCAACTCACCCATCCTGAAATAAGCTGCCAAATGAAAATTTCAGCTTGTACCCTCTGTCAGCTGAACCCCCTGGGGATCAGCCTTCCCCAGGAGCAGCCGGCAGTGCTCCTGCAGCCAGGGGTGCTCCACTCGGGGGCTGGCCTTGGCAGCAGCAGCCCACACACCCCAGGTCAGTGCCAGGGGGAACACTCAAAATGACAATTTTAGCCCCAAATATGGAATTCAAGTTTTGGCTCAGAACTCATTATTCATTATTTCCACTACAAAAGCTGATCAGAAATTGAATTGAGAAGACTCTCATAGGCAATTATAAACTATCTTCTAAATTATCTGCTTGCAAAGGAGGGGAATAAATCTCCTTCAGTGAAAGAGAGATAAAACCAGGGTTAATTTTATGCCAGCTGGGTCCACGATCGTTTACTCTTCCTCTTGTCAGCTGAGCTGCCATGCTATTTGTAATGCCCATACCTCAGGACATGGATGTGAGGTACGGGTGCTCCAGCACCGTGGTGGATACAGAACTGGCTCTGGTGAAACCAGCACCGGAGGCAGGAGTGACGGTGGTGTCCACCAGTCCACAGTCTCCTCTTGGTTTGTTTGGCTGCTTTTTGAACCTGTTCAGCCTACAAACTCTTTTGGACATCGGACTGCAGCCGATCATCTGCCACTTGGATCTGGGAGCAGTCAGTGGGATTTTACTGAGACCTGACATAAGTATCACATAAATCAGGTGCAAAACATTGGCTTTGCCAAGAAAACAGCTTTAAAAGCTAGCATGAGGTTTGGGGGGATGCAACTTGGGGACAATCTTTGTCCATTCCTCTGTTTGTCATTTCTGATCTTTATTAATATTCATTCCAACCCAGCCCAGGGGGAAATTACTATGCGTTTGCTCTAAATCGGTCAAAACTCCTGAACCAGCCATATGGTGCGAATCCCTGTTTGTCTGGTAGCACGGAGTACATCTTTCGCAGCCCTGATGCACACACAAAACTGTCTGCTTTCACTGATTCATAGCAGTGTTGTAAATATAACTGAACTTGTGAACGAAACAAGGTGTTAATTGATGGTGTACATATTCGCCCTCATAAACGTCTGCTCCTAAACTACATTCCCCGGTTTCTAAGGAAACCCTTATTCCTCAAAACTGCAGGGATCCTTACTCACAATGCAGTTTAAATTCTTAATCATCTAAAGCACTTTTCGCTGCGAGGGGAAAGGTGTAGATACAGCCCATCTGCATGTTCAACAGTTGCCTTGAACTCGGAGGACGGAAAGATTTTTGTCAGCGCTGACTGTAGGAAACCATCAATTCACACATTACGTGCAATGTGATACTGCAGTTTCAACTCCAGCTCCTGACTTCCTTAATTAAGGCTGTGCTAGACGTGCCAGGAGAATGGGTCTGTGTGTCTGATCACGTGCAGGGAGTCAGAAACGTTTGCCTGTGGCTGCCTCAGTCGACATGCCGGTTTGTTTTATAATGCTACCCATGAAGGAGAAGCCATCGCCAACAACCCTTGTGCCTTGTCTTCAGCTTTGCTCCCCCACCACATCCCATGAGCCAGGCTACAGCAGAGCTACAAACCATGGCCAAGGGGCCAAGGCTGGTGCATCAATGGATGGTAGGTCTTCATAGGATCGCTGAATGCTTGGGGTTGGAAGGCACCTCATCGAAAAGGCCCAACCTGGACAAATTTTGTAGGATATCTCAGCTGATGAGCATGCGAGCCATGTGCCTGCTGCCTTGTGCTCCTGCAGCATGGTTACCTGCCCCTCCCTGCACTCTTCGCATCCTTCCAGCTGCTTGCACGTGTGCTGATCCCTTCCCGTAGCAGGGGTTTTCTTTCATTACTGAAAAGGCAGACTTGTAGGGCCAAATTCTGGCCTTGTCAATGCCCTTAAATCCCCACAATGTGAGCAGAGCCCGCCGGCCCTCGCAGCACTCTGCGGTTCCATGGCCTGATCCCCTGGGCCCCGTGTTTCCGAGCCTCAGACTCCAGCTGGCATTGCTTCATCATTCACATCCATTGCTACTCCTGCCCAGTGCACTTTTAGATTAAAAAGGCAATAGGTGGCACGCTATTTTTTCTGGGATTATGTTTTTTCCCCCTGGGGGAAAAGAGAATTGCCCAGACTGTATCATAAAATCTGAGTCGCTGCCGAGAGGGCTGCAATGCCTTGTGGATAAAACTGCCCAATTGCAGGTGGCCAACTTGTTGTTGCTGCTATCGAGTAACTCTCCATCAGCCCTGTCTTTCAGCCTCCCCACTCAACAACTGCCTTGGTAGAAATTACTGAACACATTTTCACTGCCATAAAAATTGGCCAGAGCTATATTTCCAGATTCCAAGAAAGCTTTTGACAGCCAACCATGATACTTTATGTAATAAGTTGTCAGCATACTGTGTATCACCTAACGCTGTCACTTGGCTTAGGTCAAAGCTGTCAAATTGCCAATAAAATATTGTTACTAGGAGCACTAAATCTTCTTTTCAGACTAGTTCTGTTGGGGTCCATCAGACGTAGTCCTTGGTCTGTTATTGTTTATGCTGTGTATAAATGACCTACCACGTGAATATGCATGAAAAACAGAACTTACATATACGTTCACAACATTGCCAACAGATGCTGCAGTCAGATTTAAGAAAGATCTGTAAACTGGTAGCAGAGGACTGCTTATAGTCTGCTCATGCTTTTAAAAGCACGCATAAAAAATGTTTCAGATCAAAGTCCGAACTTTGAGCCCCTCCGTTATACTGTCAGGTTACGTTTATGTTGTACATTAAATTCACATCTGCATTATAGGTTTGACCCTGATGTTCAGGCTGTAGAAGCCCCAGGTGCACCATCAGACACTGGTGTGGCCCCAGGGTGGGGGCCACGAGATGAGAGGTGAGAGAGATGCCTGAGTGCAGGATGTGGGAGCTGCCCTTACCTGGGCTCAAGCAACCAACAGAGCCTGTCTCTGGGGACTTCTCCTCCTTCCCTTCCTTCTTTCTCGGCTGTGGTGTAACTCTTGCTCAGATCACCCTAGATCTGGGAATGGAGGGGAGGAGAAGGGAGACTCTATCAAGAGGAAGAGATCTCAGTGGAGGGGGTGAGACCACAAACCCTGAGCTGTGGTGCTGTGCTCACAGTGCAAATCTGGCTTTGGCATACAGAAACAACATTGTCCCCATTGTATAAAAAGACTTAAAGGAAAAAAGCAATGCATCGTATTCTCTTTTTGAAAATTTCCCTAACCAGCCTTTTAAAAACAGAGCCTTCCTGCAGCACTCCACACAAACAAGTAGCCTCAGAAGCACTGAGGTGTTTTAAGGACGCACACACGTCCATCATAGCCAGTACACCCTGCAAAGAGTGCAAAACAGCACGACACTGCCGTGTCATCAGCCTGACAGTTGGTGCAGGGAGGTTACTACTGGCACCCATGTGATTTCTGCTTGACCCCTGAAACTCTGACTGTCCGCTTCTCATCTCATGTACACTGGCACTGAAGTTTTACATTGATCAAACTTATTTACTCTTAATTCAAGTAATTCTCCTCTAAACTGGAGCGAGCTGAGTCAGGCTGTTGGATAAAGTCCAGCAGTGAGAAGTTTTTACATATGATAATGACGTGTCCTACAGGAACAGGAGACAGCAAGACAGACAGTAATTCAGGCTGGGAGTTTCCAAAGTGACCAATGAGTTGAAGCTCCTTAGGTTCTGGATGCCTGACATAAGGCTCCAAAAAGGCTCTCAGTTTTCATAAAGCTGAGCATTAGCACTATCTGAAAATAATATTCAAGACACCAAAGTTCAGACTGATCTGAAAAAAAAAAAAAAAAAAAAAAAAAAATAAAAAAAAAGATCATTTACCTTTTTGCCCTTTAAAATAAAGCAACTATTAGGACCATTTACAGGGCTGTATGTTTAGGCTTTTATTGCTTTGTTTGATGACGATTGAGCTAGCAGGAAAGGCTCTACCAACTCTGCACTATTGATTATGTGGTCAATAACTGGATACAATTATTATGCCAAAATACACTTTTGTATTAACACTGATGTAAATGCGTTTCAAAATATGAAAAAGCAGTGGATGCGCTGTGACTCAGAGCAGAGAATCAAAGTCACAGCATGGGACGGCAATAAAGAAAAGAACACAGTAATGAGGAGAAAAGCCTAAGAGAGAAAAAGAGGCAGCACTTGACAGACTCCTTGCAAGCTGGAAAACAAGCAGTTCTGAGAGCCGCATCATTAGTGAAGCCTAGTTTACTATGAAACTGTGTCCTATATTCCCATTCCCCTCCTCCTCTGCCTGCTTGTGACAACCCCAGATCCTCACCGTGTTCCCTACAGCCTCAGTACCCTCCCACGGCATCACCTGGCCCCTTCGTCCCCTCACTGTCCACCCTGGTGCTGTCACCTCCCCGCCATCCAGGAGTGGCCATGTCCCCAGCATGGCCAGTGAGCAGCCCCAGCTGGGCCAGCTGGTGACCAAACACCACATGCAATGACTGCTGCTGGGCAATCTTCATTGGATTAAAAAATATATATTAGGAATGGGATGGGTGAAAGCTCAGGTGGTCCAGGTTTAAGTCTTTTTTTTTTCTGGGGAAATTAGAGATTTGAATAAGAACTCCTGTCCTGTACCTTCTTTTCCAAAAAAAGAGCTGCAACAAACAGCTCTGACGAAAGGTCTGAGCTACAGCATCTTTCAAATGCTTGTTTTCCCTTTAAAGAAATTTTCAGGTTAGCCCATTCTGGCACAAATAGGTTGTTTTTGCCTGTGCATAAATCAACTTCAACAACTAAAACCCAGCCTCAGTTTCCTTCAGGCGCCGATAATGCAGTAGAAGAAGTAATGCTGCCCTCTGTGAAAACTTCAGTGCTGTGCATCTCTCTGCTCAAGCCCTCGGTAGCAGCAGGACTCCTTACTTCAGCTGTGACTTATGGAGCCCTGCAGGTTCTGAGGACAGCGGTGGCAGACACCTCACAATAACCCACCAGCACAGTTCAGAGCAACCCGGGATTTGGGCTGAACTGTTTCACGCTGGAATGAAAAGCCTCGTTTAGGGACCAGAATTAAATTTCAGCTGCCTTCCTTACCCTTTTGCTCAACCTTTGAACCTTTGATTTTACAACATTAATAATCTAAGAGAATTCCTATGGAATCTTTTTTATTCCTTTAAAACGGCAGAAATAGACCCATTCTGCCACATGAGCACCAGGACATCTCAGGGTGTTCAGGAGGTAAAACCCTCAATCAAAATTTCTGCTTCTGTAAAATTTCCTGAGTTATGGGGTTCAGACTTTGACACAAGCGGTGACAAGCTTCTTTCTGGCAGCATAGTGGAAAGCTTTCCACACAACTCCAATGATCACTGAGAAAGGCATACTATGATTTACACACTTCTACACCAGACATTCCCGCAGGACCACTAGGCTGTGATCACATCCCGTTACTATTAAACACAGTGAGCATGCAAAAAAGGACATTTTTTTTAAAAGCCTTATCCTTTTTTTTCAAATCACAGCTCATTTCCACCAGCTCACAGGTAGCACATTTTGCTCTCCTGCACATTCCCTTTCTCAAAAATGTCCAGTTACTAGGATTTACAAGTTTGGTCTCATTTTAAAAAGTGGAGTTTTTCTTTTCTTAATCCTAAAAAAATGCCTAAGCCAACTCATTTTCCAAATAAATAGATAAAATAATTGCTTATCAACTTGTAAAAACACTGAAAAAAATGAGGAGGTAAAGGGTAATGAAATTAGAAGCAGCTGAAAGGGTGGACATGGCCATACAGCTTTAACTATTGACATCACATGGAGTTTTACTTATGAACATCTCCAAGACATACATGTATCACACATTTGGGGTAATGGCAGCCATATGGTGGAAGGTGGAAATGTGATGAAAGTTCTGGAACAATGACAATGTGACTGGACCATGGATGTGTAGTTGACCACCTCACTGACTTCCTGACCATCCATCCACCTCTGCTGGAGCTCTTGAGGTGCTCCAAATCCCTAAACAGATTAAGGAGCACACACTATTTTCTTCCAAACCAAACTACTAGAGCATTTCTTTTCTCCTTCTCTCTTTTGTACTTCCTGCTCAAGGATCAGGACAGATGCTTTATAACACTGGGAACTCTGGAAACCTCTCCATTGCAAAGATGCAGAGGTTTCCAGAGTTGCATGGGAGGCTAGAAGCCTAGAAGGAATGTGAGAGAATGGACTTTCAGTGCAGCAGAATTTCATGTACTGAAAATCTGTTGTAGGCCATTTTAAGCGGCTTTTATGGTTTCTTCTGAATTGTGCAGCCATACTATTTCCTTCTTGGCTAAAATATGGTTTAAGCTTATGGATCCAAGTTGCAATTTAATAGTTCCTTCAACATCAGAAGTATTTATCTGACTTCTATCTCCCAATGTCATAAAAGTTCAAATATAGCTGCAGCAATATTTTAAGGCAGAAAACTGAGTTAAAATTTTGAGGCCAACAGGTCAAATATTCTATCATTAAGAGAGAGAGAGAAAGTTGAGCATCTATTCCTCAAAAGATATTCAGAAGACCACCAGATCTCATGAAGGAGCTTGCTCTTCAGAATATGTGTGTTTTAAAAATGCAAAAGAAGAATATTAATCAAAGTAAACTCAATTCATTTCCTTCCTCCCCTCCCCACGTTTAAAGAAAATAAAATATGGAAATAGGAATTGAAGAGTGTGTCTGTGAGACACTGGAAGATGCTACCCAAGGGTGTTCGCCATAGAGAGGAAGATAGCTGTATTAAAATGAATAATTTTGTGGGGAAAGGATAGAGAGTTGTTGCTGTAAGAAAAAAATCTTTTTGATTGACATGAGAAATTGCTGCCACATGAAACAGTTCATCTTCTTTGAAGGGCCCTTTTGTCAGCGAGGTCAGGTCAAAGAGGTTTGAAAGGTCCTCATCAAAGGAAGTTGCCTTCCTAGGCCCGGTGCATTCCCTCGCTGGAGTAGTCCTCGCTTCAGGAACCGCACGGAGGTGTGGGGAGCAGGGGGATGGCGGCTGCATAGCTAAGCAACCGCGGCCGGCTGAGCCGTGAATCAACACTGGCACCTGCTGTGGGCAGGATAAAGGAAAAAAAAAAAAAAAGAAAAAAAAAAAGAAAATCCTTTCCACCCTTTTCCTGTCCCAGTGCTGTTCCTTGTCCCTCGGACACCTTGGCTCACCTGGGAGTGGGAAGTCTGGGTTTCCCCTTGGCAAAGGAGCACTGTCCCCAGGAAAGCATGGCACCTCCTTGTGATGGGAAGAAGCCCAAAACACATTGTGACCCCCTCACCCTGCTGTCACAGGCAGACTTTGTAGGTGTCCCCATCACCCCACGTGGTGATGGAGATACTGGGACGGCCACACCAAGCACCTGGGCATGGCTTTGTGCCCTGCTAGCAGGCGTGCTTCCAGCTGGCCGTGCACAGCTTTGTGCTGGGCTCGGATAAGCCCAGCGAGCGCCGGGGCCAGGGCAGGAGCTCACAGTTTGGATCACAACTGGCCTTCGTGGCAGTAGCAGCCTCCTCCCTTCTGCCATCACAGGGATACCCTGCATGCCGCAGGAGCATCCTGCTCCCTGCCTGCTCCATTTCCAGAGCTGCCCACTCTGGTGGGACCTGGCATTTCCCCTGAGAAACAGGGAACTGGAATTAACATCTTATTGAGATGAAAGAAGCAGCTCACACCTCTCTCTCGGCTATGTGCGAAGCCCCGCACCGGTAAAGGTCAGTTCATCTTTTGCAGGGTTATTTTCTAGGAAGGCTAGAAAATTTGGGGGCTTCTGTTTGTTCTGTGAAAGAGAGCTGACCTTCTGATATAATCGTGTGACTCAAGGCTCTGCTTCCTCAGGCATAAATTTCTGACACTTAGTGTCTTAAAGCCTCCCTCGGCTGATTGCAGACGGGTTTAACCATCCCTCACTCAGCCACTTCTCGAGCTATGTGAAAAATCACTGCTGCTGATTAGGGCAGGGCTTTCCTTCCTGATTGCATTGCCCTGTTTACTGTCATTGAATTTTTGAATCAGGAGGACGTTTTGTTTGTTTCTCAGATTTTAATTATTGTATGACTTTCCCCTTCTTTATTAAACTGCTTTTCCAGAGGTAATTGCGGAATTTATATATTCATGGAAACCCAGCATACATGTACGATAATAGCACAATTTGGTATTTATGAAGCGCCACTTTTCTATAAAGGTAGGATTTCAGTTAATTATCACCAGGCTGTTTATTAACACTTGGAAATGGAAAGATAATGAATGGGCACATCGCTTATTCATTAAAATTCTGCTGATGAGTTGCCCCATTCATAAATTAGCCTTGCATTTAGCTTCAGCAGAGTCCTGTGAATGCTGGCAGGGTGTGAAGGTCAGCTACACTTTAACCCACGGCTTTCTGCAAACAGCAAGCGCGTCACCTCACGCTGCTGCAATCACACTAACTCTTGTCAGCTGAACAGAGCAAGGGATGCAGCTGCAGCGAGTGCTGATATTCAGCAGGTAACTCTTCCCCTCTGAAGCAGTGCATCTGTCTCTATCAGAAGGTGAGGATCGATGCACCGGGCTGCAACGGTGCTCCTGTGGCTGTTCCCGTGTGCCTGCTGAAATCAACACCCTTCCCTCCCGTGGCCAAAGCACAAGCACCTCTCAGGAAAGGTGCTGCCTTGCTGCTGTACCTCCTTCTGTGAGAGGAGAGGGGTAGAAGGGTCCTGGGCTGGGGGGGACGGGCTGGTCAGAGGGCACCTTTTCACAGGCATTTGCGGTTTCGTGCAGTCTTGAGAAGATGCTAAATGGGAATGAGATCTAACAGAGACTTTTTCCTGAATTGTTACAGTTATTAAAATTATGAAGAACTTTCTCACACAATAATGCTAGCCACAAGATCCACTCAAAAATGCCTATTTCCTCCTGCCCATCACCAGCTTCCTGCAGCTCAGGCTGGGCGAGGGGCACCACGGAAGGAAAGATGGGGTGGTCTGAACATGAAGCCAAGGGCAAGACAGATTTTCTGAAAAATGGATCTACAGTGACCTTGGAGGGGACCAATATCCCCCAAGTGTCTGTGCTGCATGAATAAAAGTCGTTCAGAGATCACTCTAGACTACTGATCTCAGTTTGCTAAGACTACACATTGGCATGTTTTTTCCAGTGGCATGTCTGAAAACAGGAATGCAAGAATCAAATTTAATTTTTTTTAGCTGTCTTTAAAATTGCATAAAGTTTTGCTTCAAGTGTCACTGTTGGAGCTGTACTATTATGCTAACAATCAAGGCTACCTGCTGAATGCAATGGGCTAAAGGCTCCATTTGGGGATTTTGCCTACTGTGAGCAGTTTTTAGCTTCTTTTAAAATAAAATACTGTTCTCAAGTGCCCACCTTGCAAAGTCCCTTTCATATATTTTAAATAAAATATGTTTAGAGAGATTATCTCTGCGTCCATGTAAGTTGCTTATAAAGTTAAAGAAAACTATTTCTGCATTTTTTTCCCTTCAATTTAAAACTAAAATGCAAACCCCACCACACTTTTACCTGGTTTAAAATGTGCTACATTCTTCTAAGTATCTTCATGAGATAATTAACTATGTTTTAAGATATGTGGCAGATAAAATGGCTGGCAAGGACAAATTAAGGTTAGCATTCAACTCTTTCTTTTGAAGTACAACTTCTTTTCTTGCAAAAGTACAGCATCAATTCCTGCAAAGCACTTTTTTTGTTATTGATTTGAGAGATATAATATATAAAGCTGCTGCTTGTACCACTCTACAATAATTAAAAGTACTTCATCATGCAGCTTTGAGATTTATTTTAAATGCACAAAATATGTTCCTTATTGTGATTCACAGGAATTTACTGGTCTAATTTCTTTAGAGACCAGCAGGAATATATACTGACTCTGGTTTATTTATAAACCCGCTATTTAAATTACCAAGTTATTTACATTGTTATTGTCTCCATCATTTAGTCACTATTTGCAAAGATTTCACATTGCTCTTAATTTGGCACTCCTGAGTGCTAATAGTACTTATGGAGGAGGGTTATTTAGAACAGATCCACGCATGCCATGCTCCTATGAGCGCTCCCTGCACTGGCACAGATAGCCTTGTTCTCCCAGACACCTCCCTTGCAAGGAGAGAACTTGCAGGACTGGGCCCTGCTGTTAATGACCATCACCATACAGGCAAGAAATAAGGCACGATGGTGAGGATTTGGATTAAAGAATCTCTAGGGTGTATATTTATAACGTTGCATGGTTGTGAGTCGGTCTGTTGAGGAGAGGGAGAAGAGGGAGCACCAGCAGAGGGACATGGTGGCCCAGAAGACCTCTGAGAGCCCGACTCTTCCAGGGTTGTGTGGGAGAGGGAACGGGCACTCAACTGGCCCCGTTTTGCCCTAGTCCACCAGCAATGAGTGGAAAATCACGAGACTCTGAAACTGCTGCAAGAGTAGCAGAGGAAAACAGTTATTAAAGGAATATTTCATTCCCGAGGCTAAGGACATTACCTATTCCTTATTTTCCTTTCTAACAGCACTTTTTTTTCCAAGCCTTGAGCACGCAGTACACTACTGACTGTCACAGCGCTGCCTCTTCCTTTCTTCTTTTCTTTTCTGCCTTGAAACCCATGTGTGGAGAGCTGAGAACAACAGCAGCTCCTTGCCACGTGGCCTCCCCACCGCAGCCAGGCCTCCCTCGGAGGGCCTCCCAGAGTGCCTCCAGCCAAGCACAGCACGATGGAGAGATGTGGGGACAGGGGATGGGGACGTGCCCCCTGCAGCCAGCCAGCCCAGTGCAGCAGCAGACCCGGCTGACACGGCGCTGAGAGCCTGATAAAAGGGGCTGCAGCTCGAGTGTTTGCACGGGCCTCCGCTTTCAGCTGGGTGCTGGGCGATTGATTGTGCGCTGGGGTCGTGCTTCAGCTCAGGCTGACCTCTGCACCGAGCGAGTCGGAGATGCATACATCTACACAGCTCGCTCTTCTTCTCCAACAACAGAAAATGAACAGATTCAAAGCACCCAAGGGAAAAAAAATAATCAGAGGGGTTTGCTGACACTGAGATTTGCTTTCTTCTAGATGCTTCCAGGTGAGGCCAGCAGTCCGGCTGCAGGACAAGCATGGAGGATGCTCTGCCAGCCACATGCCAGCAGCCCATGGGCTGAGGGCACGGGCAAGGTTATCCACATGTCACCTTAAAAACAGGGCTCGTGTGATGGCCAACCAAGAGTGCATGGCCAGTATGGGGCCTGCCACCACGTCTTGTGCCGCAATGGGGGTGAAAAATGCAATAACAAAACCCAAAAAGATTGCAGCCCTCACTCCAAGGAGATGATTGCTTCTTTCTGGAGAAGCAGATCACCAAAATGGATGCTGCCTTACATTTCTGTGTGGCCCACTCAACATAAGGAGTGAATCCCTTCTGTTAAACAGTGCGGGCAGATTCGGATGACGTTTTGGAATAAGTGGAATGTTTTTTCAGCGGGCTTTGGATCATAGCACTAGAATTTTATATCTATAATAGTTTTAAGGGAACTGAAAAATTTTTAGAGGTATGGGTATATTCCCAAGCCAAAATATGCTGATCCAGAAATTTTACTCTACACTCTACTTTCTCTCAAGACATCAAAAATGCCATGAATTATGTATCCAACCTTGAAATGTTGTTAAAAATATAGTAGAAATTCACATATTGTGCATATTTAAGCTTTTTCAATGCTCATACTTCACTAGTTTTGAGCCAGATTTCTTCTCCTCCATGACATTTGTCCACACTGAGAACCAAGTCCAAAATGTGCTTAAAGGCAATTGAAAGTTGTTTGGAAATCTCTGATTTACAGCACTGACTTACTGTTTAAGCTGCCAAAAAATCTGAACAGTTTAAAAACACCGGGCACCTCATTTACAGTTTTTCTCAGGAGTCATTCCTTTTATTTCTTGGGAGCTTTAATGTTCTTACAGGTTTTATTTAATTTTCACATAATGTATTTCAAGATCATTTTCACGGAGTGCCCTTAATAGATACTGTTTTAATTCCCAGCATACAGATCTACATAGTTATTTATTGTTAATGTTTCCTCTTGGACTGAAACCAAGAAACTGAAGAACTTGGCTCCAGAACATGGCAGACACATAGAGGGAATGCTCTGACAAGTGAATTTGGGATTTAATTGGCTTGTACCACTAGATGCTGGGTTTTAAATGTATTGACAGCAAAGGACTGAAAGAGAAGGCTTCAGCGGTACAAGCATTAATATGCTGATAAAACTGAGTGAAGTGGGTAAGAACCTTTTCTTTTTCCCATTGTTATCAAGCATCTGGCCTCCCCAAAAACAACAGAGAATCAGTTCTTCAGAAAATCTTCATATGATGTAAAGGAACTACATCAAGTATTTTCAAGTCAAGACAGGTATGTCATTTTAAATCATCTCTGCATGCTCACCACCACCTTTGCAGAGGAAAAACAGCTAGTACAGTAAGTATTAGGACTGCTCTGGCAGTGAAACAGAATCTGCAATCCATAACAATTTATCTTTGCTTTAACCCACACAGCCAGTAGATACAGACATTCATTCACAGGTGGGACAGAGGACAATCTCTCCCCATTTCCTGAACCCCAGCATTCTTGGAAATATTAAAACAAAACAAAACAAAACAAACAAACAAGCTCTGACATTTTAGGGGAACTTCCAGAAAATCTGTGTTTGAAATGCCAGTAGCAGTCAAAGATCCCTTCCACCTTCCTTTTAAAGGAAGAAGAAGAAATGAAAATATATATATATATATTCTGATTTTTAAAACTATAAAAAAAAAGAGACCTTGTGCTATGTGTCATACTGCAAAAGAGTTCATTGACACAGGTGTTGAAATCCTAACCTTTCCTGCCCCAAACCATTTTACTCAAATGGGAGGATGGAGGAAGTGGGAGAAGGGCTGGAGACTGGGGGAACAGGCTACCTTATGTAATCAATTTATGCACTGTAGACAAAATTAAAATATACACTTTTCTGACATTAAGTGCTAATTCTTCAGGTCTTAATTGAGGCAGGGGTGGATTTGCTTGATTAAAGACAGTAAAGCCCAAATCAGTGGAGACTTCTGCTTAAAAGGAGCATACATGTTATGGTCTGGAAAGGAACCTGAGGACTGGGAAATTAAATGTACTGCTTATTTCTTGGAGGAGATAAGCTTATTCCTACTTGGATGTATTTAATTATAATCAAACACATTTTCTTGGAAACTCTAAGTTTCAGTAACCTTTCACAGTGAAACAATATCTACCTGAAGAGTTCAAAGGCATTGAATTTGTGTTATTGTGCAGCAGAAGGAAACGCCACAAAGCTCTCCCACATTCAGCAGATGAGTTAGTTGCTCTCCCCATTCTAAATAAAATTGATGTGCAACATTTCTTAGAAGAATGTTTCATGTCACTGCGATTAGTATGGGTATACACAGCAGATTTTCTTTATCAGAGATGAGGCAGCTCAGAAAGCAGCTTTTATTTCTGCTACAGGGAATGCTTACCAGCCTGCTATAAAAGAACACATGAATTCACTTACATATGTTGCTAGCAGCATCCTGACTGCCTCACAGAGCTGTTCATTATTGTTTTATTGTTTTCTTAGCCCTTCTTCTGGATGGCCATACCAATGATGAAGCCTGTAGCTATTGTGAAATATCGCAGCTGCACAAGGAGTTCGGCTGTGATTACACACGAGGTTAGAACTTACTAGAGCTGGAGACCTCCGGTTTGGTGGTGAGCCAGGTGAGTGAGGAGGGCACCAGCATGTGGTGCTTTTTTGTCATGATGGCATTGCCCAGTACAGCAGACGGATCAGTCCTTGAGCAGAGACGCTTTCAATAAATCCTGGTGCTGGCCTGGGAGTCAGTGAGGTACACAGAACTCCTGTTATGCTGAGACTTTAGGATTATATGAGAGGGGATCATAGTACATTTTTTCATCTGTCTGAAATTTCATATCCATCACTCTACATGTCAATGCAATTAATGAAAATCTGTTTCTGAAAAGACTTACCATTGGCTTTCATGAATATGTAATATTTGCAGAAATCTGGGTCCATAAAATCACTTTCTGGGTCACTACTTACCTGCCCAATGCATCACACTTAAGATCCTGATGCTGCCTGGGGACAAACTTCTTTGTGCACAGTAAATGCGCAAGCACACGGGGTGGTGCAAGGCTCCCAGCCCCTCTCACACCAACAACCCCACATCCCCAGTGGTCAGGGGAAGTGTGCTCCACTGGTGCCTTGCTGAGGCAGTGGGAACCGCTGAGGCAGTGAGCAGCAGCACTGGTCCAGGCTTCAGGCTTTGTAACAAAGACACCTTCCCATGAAACAGAAGTAAATTTATTTCAAGCAGAGTCCTAAATAGCCTTTAGATAATAAAGTCATGTCATGCCAGGGACAGATTTGAACTGTTAACCTACCTAGAAAAAGGCTTTATATCATGTATTTTTTCCCTTAGCAAGTAAGTCACCTACAGCCCAAATGCTGGTCCTTGGATTTAAAAATATTTCACTGCATATTCATAATCTGCTTTTTGTATATTTATGCTTCTAATATTTGTAAATTCTTATTATGCATCCCTCTCCCACTCTTAATCATCACCTACCAAAGATAACTAGTTATCTTTCGCCTTGTAAATGAATTCACTCCATGCCCCTAATTATTTTTGTAGGTCTCGTTTCTCCTGTAAGACAGAATCTTATGATTAAGGAAGTGCCTTAAATGAATTCATTTTTTTTCCTGAATTATATCTGTACCAAAATCCTTCTGAGAGGGTCCAAGACTTTCTTTTTGTTTAATAAGGTGCTGCTCTTTCAAATTCTTGAAAAGGATTTTTTTCTTTTCAAATTCTGTAGAAATTTTTTCTCAATTTCATAGCTAATTAGCCTTTCGCCATTGCTGATAGTTCTGTTTAGTTACTTCTTGTTTTGCTTTTTTTTTCTGCTCTTCAAAATATTTGTATTTTTCATTACCAACAATTCTTTTTCCAAGTTAAATATGTTATAATATTTCCCTGATTAGGGAAATACTCACTTGTGCAGTTTGCAGATTTTTGTTGGGATTCTTTAGGCATCTGTGTCAGATGGAGAAAACCCTCCATCTGGAAGGTGGAATTTGTTCACCTCCTCTTTTGCATCTTGATGAGTTAAAATTTGCACAGGTGACAAAAAGCCCCTTGTACCTGGCTCACCTTCAGGCCCCTCTGATGGCTGGTTTGGGGAAGGGTTGGATGACATAAACAATCCCCAGGTCTCTGGTAACGGAGCACTCTCCCTGGAAACATGATGTTTGACTCACTGTATGTACAACAAATACAACTCACCAGAAATATGACATTCTTGTGTCAGAACAGACTTTGTAACTTAGGACTTTTCAGAAAGCTGGTTGTTGCTTTCTACCCTTTCTGGTAGTCTTTAGGTGAATACATATACTAGAATATAAGAAACAACTGGCTGTAGAGACCTATTAATAACCAGAACTCAAAAGTACTTAATCTATCTCCAACAAGGCATTTCTGGTCATGCTGCATATCACTAAAGAGTACTCTGACTATTAGGTAAGGTAAAAAAGAAAAATCCCTTGTTTTTTTATGGAAGTGAGAAAGCAGTGTGCTGCAGTTAGTTCTGCTAACCTACAAAGCCAATGCACAAAGGCATGGGATGTAATACCTGTGGGGAACTGACACAACTTTTTGGACATGTTTAACGTCCTCTGAAGGTTTGCACTGTGACAATCCTTGGGCTAGGACAGTTGCAGACCTTCATGTGCATGTGTTCTCCTGCACAGCCCATGCACTTGGGTGCTGAACAAGCAATCTGTGACACTTTTGAAGGAAAGCTGGGCTGCCACTCATCACACAACCAGGCTGGGTTTTTGCTGTCCCACATGGGCAAAATATTGCCTTTCCAAAACCAAGGGTCTCACTTCACTACTCATTGCTGTACATCCCAGTCTTCTTCGAAGAAGCAATATGACATGTTTTGCAATTACTTTATAGACCCACTAGCTACAGTCCCATTTCCATGCATTGCACCCCATTTGTCACTTAAATGGAAGGCCCTAAGGAGACCACAGGCCTGAGGAACAACTGGCATTCAAAAACAAATGTGCGATCAGATAAAGACCAAAGGAAAAGGGATGAAGGAAATACAAAAATAGACTGCAGTAGGGAAAAGATAGAAAGATAAAAGCTCAGGACAAGTGAGAACCATAGGCAAGGTACTTGATTTCATGTTTGAAATTATAGTGAGTTTTAAAGCTATTCGTTTGTGGTTTATATGGATAATTACTGCCAACTGCATGACAAATATTTACAGGAATTTTGATGCTCTACTGTTACAGTAATATGAAAAAGCATTGATCCAAACCTGTTATCCTGCTTCAATACTTTTGATCCAAACCTTCTACATCAAATCAGCCAGGAAATTTGAATTGTGATAGGGTCAATTATATCCGTCAGCTCTTGCTTTGGCTTCTGCAGGGGACTTCATTCAAGAATCATTGCCTACACGAAAGGCAAGACCAGTCCTGTGGTACCTTTTTGATTATTTATTTGTTGAAAATCATCCTTATTCCACTGGGTCTATTGCACCCCCGCATTCAAGTCTGTAATACTTTTTTCTTGTAAGCATGTAAGGAAAGATTATGACTCAGTCAAAATATTTACCTTTCCAAACCTTTTTATGGTTGATTTCCTCCTCAGTAGAGCATTTTCTGGAAAAGGCAAACAGAACCCCATCAACATTTTTAAATAAGTAAAAGCCAAAACATATTAAGCTTTTGGATAAATCATGGTAACACTATCTATTCTTTGGTGCCAAGGTAACAGCAGAAAATACTGACATCTGAAATGCAAATGTCATGTTCTCTAATGCTTACCAAGGAGCATGTTCTTTCATACGCTTAAAATGCTATTCAAGGAATTTAAGCCACCTGAATATATGCCATGTAGGTTCTTCCAAGAGCAAATTGTTACCCTTGTGTATGTATGTCTGAAGTTAGTCAACAAGTTAACTAAAAGCCAGACTTTTTATTTAAAGTTGTTCATTGCTATTGTCCAGAAAGGAAAGTAACAGGTAAACCACTAAAGCCCATGCAATCACCTCCAAATCAAAGAAGAAAATAGAAGAAAATAAACCTTTATGCAATAAGCTAAAAGAGAGGCATGCATTAAAAGGTGTTCATCAAGAAATAAAAAAAAAAAAAAAAAAAAAGACTCCATATTGGGATGGTTCCCACTTGGCTGCATGCACATTTTGCAGCACAGGCTAGTAAGCAGGTCTTATGGAGCCTGCAATCAGAGATGATGGCAAAATAGTGTAGGCAAGGCAAGGAGGAATTACCAAGGAGTCCATATGTTATAGATGTTATAGACAAAAGAGGATTTAATTAGCCAGAGTTTTAACGGGATGGAGAAGAGAAGAAGAAATGGGTAATGAAGGAGGTATTAAACCATATTAGTAACAAAACCTTGATCCTCAGGGTGAGAAAATATAAGAAGGGAGAGATTAGGCAGAGTGTTCAACAGAAAGAAATGAGGAAGAAAACAAGGCAATGATGATTATTGAATTTACTCAAAATACTTGCAAACATGCAATTGCAACCAATCCTGCATTTGCCATGGTTAGATGAGCTGACATACAAATTTCATCCTTGATAGCTACCTGTGACACACCAGAACTAAAGCAAGCATTTTCCGGAGAGCCTGATATTCCCCACACTCAATTTATGTGGATTAGATGAAATTTCCTGTTTCTTTTCAGCAATTTTGGCAGACTGCTGTACATTACCAAGGGTTGCCATTATCTTCCTCTGAACACTGCCAAAATGGTTTGTAATTTCATCCCAGTATTACCAAAGAAACCTGTAATCTCTAGCTACATTATTTTAAATAATACAGCTCAGCAATCACATCAACAATCAGAATCCTCACAAATGAGGAAGATTTTACCTGGAAGAAAACAAGAATATTTATTTGTGATCACTTGCTTTTGGCATAAAATAGCCCATACACCTTAAGAGTGTAAACAATGAGTGTAATCACAACTCTCTTCTTGTCTACAATGGAAATGCATTAGATAAATATATATATATATATTTAAATGGTAATTCTTTTTGGTAGTACTGGTGTGACTGGAAGTGCATTCAGCATAGGCATCATGCTGCAAACTATCATTACACACTCTGCACTGGACTAATGTCAAAATTCCTCCTGATAGATGTGCAGTTAGGTAGATATTTACTAGATTTAATCTAGTTTACTAGCAAAGGTTGGGAATGCAACCAATTTTATCAACATTTCAAAATAACATTATTGACTGACACTAGTTTCAGCAGAAAACCACACAACCCAGTTATTTTTATGTTTCCGTAAATGTATACTTTTAAACAAAGATTTGTGGTTTTCATTGCAAAATAGCATAGTTATTTGCATTGGAGCGGGGGGGGGGGGGGGGTGGAGAGTGGGGAGTTGGGGTGTTCTAAATAGGCAAAGAATAAAATGACAAACAATGTAGGAATTAGATAATGGTCTGTCAGTTTTAGATACTCAAGTTGAGGAATTCTATAGTGGCCTTATCAGATGAGAACATTTTAACATCAACTGAAAAACAATACTGTGAAACAATAAATAAGACTGAACTCTTATTTCATAATGTGACATAACGAGCTCTGTGAACTAATGAATCCTAAATCAATTTGGGGCCAGTCATGTTTTCACTGACGCAGAGAATTCCTGCCTTTGGATGTGTGTGTGTGTGTGCCTACCTCATTATAAAGCGTGCTCATTATTTCTGCTGGCCACTGTAATGATGGAACCACTTCAGCATTTCAATACAGTCACCAAGAACACTCATTCAGGAAGGTGGAGGGAGGTTTTTTATAGACTCTCGTATTCCTCTTACTAGAATCTTACCCATACAAATACGTATTTCACTTGCCTTTCACCTACCTAACGCTAGAGTGATGGTTAAGTTTCCACAGGTGACTGCAGGGGTGAGGAATATTTTTTCCTTTCCTTAGTGTACAGTTCGGTTTCTGGCAGGCTTTTTCCACTTCACTGAGAATTGTGCTGGACTGGTCATAGCTGGAGATGAAACATTGCTCCATATTGCACCCATGGTCCTAATGCTTTGTTGCACCATGACAGACTGGCAGGGACTCTAGAAGAGTAAGCCCACTTGCCCATGGCATATAAGAGCAATCCACATCTTAGAGCTGATGAAGAACTTGCACATAGCTTCCTCACTGCTGCAGGGACTCCTGGTACTGGCTGTGCCTTTCGCTGTGGTTGCTCTCTTCTTGTGGCACTGTGCAGCTTTCTTGACTCTGGTGTTAAATTGTCTGAAAGGGCTTAGTGACTGGCAGCTCTTGGGGAACATGAATTGGGTGCTTGATTCACCCATCTTCTCAGACGTAAATCCGTTGTGTGGCTGCTTTGTGGTGGGCACGAGCTTGTTAACCTACATGGCCTTCTCCAGTCCATGTCTGCAAACATGGGAACACAAGAGAGTTGTTTGCAAACTCAAGACAGTATTGTTGAAAGAATCCCAAGTCTAGGAGTTTGCAAAATCTCAGGCGTTTTCTTCATAAGGTGCTTTGGGATCTGCAGGGATGGAAAACCTTACACAACGATGAGGTATTGTTTAGCAAACTTTCCTCACCAGTCTTCTCTGGGTATGAGAAAAGGTAATGCAGGTCAGTTAATGAGTTGCAAGGAATGCAGTGGTACTTATAACGAGATATACACACTCAGGCTGGATTCCTGTGATTGCTCCCCTCTACCCAAGGCGTTTTATAAAATATGGTAATTAACGCAGTGCCTTTAGACAGTCTAAATTTATAGCGATTTATATGTTCGGGGGTGCTGGTAAAAGGCCAATGCTGGCATTTCTTTAACTAATAATTATTGTGTTTTATTGTTGTGGTTCTCTAACACATTAACGAGCAAGGACCTGGCTTTATTAGAATTCAATTGCCCCCCCCGTTCCATGCATATTTATTATGTGAGAGAATAGGATTCTCTTCCTCTAGCCTTCACTAATTTAAAAGAAGATATCCTCAATGAAATGTATTCAAATATTTTGACATTTTGCTTCACCTCACTTACAGAGCAGAAATTGTTTCTGACAGTTATTATACAGTGCGGGAATCCTGCTGTTTCACTCTGCTGAAGCGCAGGTTGAAAAGACACAGCGATTGCATTTTGTTCAAAGAGCGATTCTCTGGCCCAGAAATAGCAACTCTGTCAGCTGCGATTCACTGGAAGTTTAGATAATATCCATTCTGTACCTCTCCACCAAGAACATGGATTTTTTTCTTCTTCTTCTTAAAACAGAAGGAAATGAATCAAAGTGTGGGAAATTTAGTGCCTCCAACTACGGGATATGAAGTGGAGGAGAGTTTTGATCTCAAAATGTAAGTGGAGACTGAGAGAAATGGGAGTGAGGGAAGTTAACTGCAAATTTTTTCCCTCTTTCAGACCCTTTCAGTCCTATCTTTTACTGTATTCTAAACAGACCAATTTGTAAGACAAATTTACAGAGGTAAAAAGAAATATAAATACCTCAGCATTTCCAAAGACTTAAAATGACTGAAAAAATTGTAGGCAACACCTGCCGGACCTTTCTTTAATGTCATGCTTTCAGGCATGCTACATGTATGGCGACATCTGTTTTGATATAATAATATCTATATATGGAGCACAACCACAGATTTCTCAGCAAATGCCCCCAAAGTTTCTTCCAACATGAAAACTTCAGAGATTTTTTTCCTGCTTTTTGATTCTTTTTCAGTGCTGTCTCAATTATATATAGGTTCAAAATTAAACTTTGTCTTTAAACCTATATAACCAACTCTAAGTGAAGTTAGGGAAGGCTATGAAAGCATATTTAACACTTTAGCCCAAATGCCATTGCTTTTAGATCAAATTTTAAGTTTTGCAATGGTTGTTTATTCAATGGCAAATAGAGGAGCACCTGGAAAATCTAATGCAAGAGGAGGAGGGAAGAATGCAAGGAAAAAGCTGCAAAAGGATGGTGTGCTACTTCATTTGCTGTTCATATTATGCAGATCCTATATCAGAGTCAAGGTTTCTCTTTTCAGAATAAGAAAGAAGAAGCAGAATGTGCAGTGAAAAGAAATCACAACAGCAGTATTTAATACAGTTCCTTAAGACTTCAGAAACTGAATTTCTGTCAAAACCAAAGAATATCACAGAAGGGGGTAGCAGGCAATCATAAAGGGTCTATTCTCGTAAAAGGGGACTGTTCAGCTGTAATCTCTATTAACTCTCCTGTCATATCATGGGAGAATCTACCTATTAAATTGATGAGAAAATAATGAATACAGTATCTGGGAAAAACACGTTGTTCAAAGTGATTCCTAACTTTTCCATGAAAAATAAATAAATAAACCTGACACAGACAGATGTTATTAACTGCAGTGAAATAATGAGAATGGCTTGTGTGGAAGGACAGGGGGAAGTGTGGCTGTAACACACCAAACCCAGCCCTGGGTCCATTTCTTCTAGCTGATTCTCATTCAAGCTGTACCTCACTTCCATGTGAGCTATTCGAATTCAAGCACAGAAGGATGGCAGCGTGCGGTCCTTCTCATTCTGGAGATGCAAGTCTGGATTGTCAAAGGCAATAACCAGCACAGCGCACCAGCTCTGATTGGATCCTGGTCTATTAAGGCAAGTGAGTGAAAGCTTTAAATCAGGTTTTGTTTTGTGCCACTTCACTGGGAAGTGGAGTAAATAGGATGTGCGTGAAGAGCTCCCCAGAAGGCTCTGAGAAGAGCACGCTGGTACAACTGTTTTCTGTTTGCCACTCAGGCAAGAGGCACTCTGTTACAAGATTTCATGGTGATGGGGTGACTATAGCAGGAGCCCTGCCAAAGCAATTGTCTGCTAATGAATGACGCCGTGGTTTCAAGTGCCGGCGTGGCTGGATGTCAGGAGCATCTGTACTCCAGCTGCCGGCGTTGCATCCAGCCTCCCTGCTGGCACAGAAGGCATGGTGCCCCCATCAGCTACCTCCACAGCCCATGTTAGAGCCCATCAGCTACCTCTCCAGCCCAAAAAAAGGGGGCTTGCCCATAGTCCTGCTGAACCCCAGCTCCTGGCCCCCTCCAGCCATCATGTAGCAATCTCCTTGAGCACTTCCTCCCTCAGAAACATTCCTCTCACGCTCAGCAAATAACAGTGTGCCAGAGCTTGAAATAAACTGGTTGATCTTAATTGAACACACTGCTCCTGGGAGCTTTGCTTCCAAGTCATTTTCCTAGAGAACCGTACCTTGTGCGTGGCAAAGTCTCTGAGGAAATGGCTGCTGGCAGAACAGGATGTCTTCTGGAAATATGGTTTGCCTAATTTCAGACTCCAAGAAAACTTGTCTTGCCTCTGATCACCCTATTTATGTGAAATGTCAGGTGGTATTTGTGTAACTATATGTTCCAGCTTGTGCACTGGATGATACAATTTAAATGGGTGACTAAATCCTCACACCTGTTCTGCTTTTAAATAAAATAGATTCATGGGAAGTTCCTGTTTATTAATGGGATGAATTGTGGACCCTACCCAAGGGAAGAGAGATTTTAGAAGTAAACATTAAATGCACTCATGTTCTTCTCTCAGACTGCATTTTCAGCAACGAAAGAACAGAAATCACTACGCCTGCTTCCCACACGTGCTAACATCATCATAACTTTTCAGGTTCTCATGTGACATGCAACCAGATGTGCCAGGACTGTCATTATAACAAAGGCTGATTATCCTCCCTGACATCATTTTCCCACCTATATTCATCCCAATATGTTTATTTTCCACCAAACACAAACTAATACAGGTGTTTTTTTTTTAATATAAATGACAGGCTCTTTTGTCGAAGGCTGTCCATGAACTCTGATGAGACTTGGGACTTGGCATTGCAGGAGGCACAGGTGCAGTAGGTGCTTTGAAAAGACGCTTTGAACATTGATATCCAGAGTAAAATCCTGAGCCACAAAGTCAGTGAAGAAGTATTTCACTCCTTGATTCGCTCAGACAAGATTTCAAGACTCTAAATTGCCATTTGATATTAAGATTAACTAAAAGGTATTTCAAAGAGTATAGTTATTGAAAAGTATAATTGTCAGATCAGTTTTGAGGACTAATATATATACGAGTCTATTAGCTGGCAGTCTTGCTTCTTGAATTTAGGATTTGCTTGATCTTTACCAACAAAAGTTTGTTGCAATATGAAGAGAACCGCATGTGGTTGGAAATTTAGATCACAGTCCTATACGAGTGCTGGGGCTTGGCTTGCAGTCCTTCCCAAGATCTCTGCAGGCATCTGCAACACACAGAAATGCTGTCCTGTTCCCACCTCACATCCTCTTCATTTTATTAGGGGGTGTTCTGTGGGAAATTCTTATAGAAAGTAGATGTTTTAACTAAATTCCAAACACTACCTTAATTTTTGTTACCAAGTAGCAAATGAAGAAAACAATGACGAGAAGAAACTATTATTTAAGCTTTTTTTTTTTTCAATCCAGTATTTTTGATACAAAAAGTGAACACAGGTAAAAATTGAAATATACAGAAAATCTCTCCAGAAGACTCTGGTTGGGTTTGTTGAATGATCACTGACAGTAAATAGACTCTGTACATTTAAAATGTAGGGCACAGATATTCTTGTAAATACTGTGCTTAATTTTAAAAACATAAACGTGTTGAAAAATGGTATTTAAGCAGCATTCAAAGGACACTTTTTATGGGAATTTGGACAACACTCATTTGACAGAAATCTACCAAATATGAAAAAAAAAAAAAAAAAAAGGAGAAATGAATGGACCTTGAAAGAGAGGAGAAAAATTGTGACACTGTTTCATTTCCCAAAGCCACCTTAGCTGCTTTGGAAACCCAAAAACCTCTCAGACCTCCCCGCATGATCCTATTACCCCAGGGACAGGTCTGATGCAGGAGAAATAAGGAGGACTCTGAGATCTGGCCTGTCACCGCTGGGTTGATGCTGTGTGGAAGGTGAGGATGCACTTGGGGTGCTTCCAGCTCTCCCTCAGGCACTGCCTCTTGCTCTCTGGGTTTCGGCTGGTCCCTTTGGGCTCCCCGTACTGCCCGTGGAGAGCATGAAGCTCCAGGGAGCACGCACATTACCAGTGTGCCCATCTCAGGAGAGATCAATCCTACCATGAAAGGCTTGGCATGACATAAGGGTCATTGGCTGTGAGAGCTTCAAGAAAAGCACAGTACCTATGAACAGTGTCAATCATCAAGCTAACAAGTAATTAACCAACCCTGTGCACTCCCTGGACTCAGCCCCATTATTGGTTATGGCACCATCTTGTTTTTCACAGTTCCTTCTCCTTTGTGCACTCCAGACATTTTCTTCCTGTCGTCCCACTGAGCTTGGGACTGACACAAGCAGTAAGCTCAATGGCTTGCAGGTAGGGTTGAATGAGGGGTGGCCACACATCTAGATCTCTTTAGGTCAAGAAAATAGGCAGCTAAGATTTGTTTGATACCAGCACAATGGTGGTATTATAACAAAGACTGATTGTTCAGAACAAAAGATCAGTTCTTATAAATGCAAGCTATTAGGCTCCAGAACAAAAGTGGATGGAAGCAGAAGAATAAAAAACAGGGGCATGTTAAGAAATAGACTTTTCCAAGCCCAAATAAGCAGAACCAGCAGACAGCTTCTCCAGCTGATGCTCTCTGTGGTCCCTAGCATTAACTGCAGCAGAGGCAGTGTGCATTGTGGCACTAGCACGTAATGGCCACCAGGACCTCTCTGCTCACCTGAGACATTGCTGCCAAGAGAAAATGTGTGCAGTGACTGAGCTGAGGTCCCTGTGTCTGGTCACTTGACTCAGCATGGCAATATCATATATAAAAGCTTAGGAGAGTGGAAACAGAGTAACATAGGTGGCAATCATAAGTCATAATATTTGTACATTCTCTTCTGCTGATTTTAAAAAGATCTTCATTCCTAATACCCATTCAGGCTGCAGGAAGGTTTCTAGCCAGTTTCTCCCAACCATCTGTTTCCACAGCTGACCTTCAATGGCAGGAGCACCAGTGGGTTATGCAATTCCTCCTTAAACCTCAAGTTTTGCTGCAGATATTACAGAACTGATTTCTACATAAATTACATTACTGACGGTCTCACAGTTCCAAGCTCGTGATTGTTCAAGTACAACCTTTTCCATTCATATTAATTGGCACTGGGTTTATTTAAACCTGTTATGATAGGTCTCAGAGATGACTTCTATTTTGTAAACCATTGGGTAGTAAAAGCAAGTCAATGTATCAGAGAATTCCACTACCTAATTACAAAATCTGCATATTTTCTCCTATAAGCAGAGCAAAATTCAATCCGGTTCAGTTCTACTCTCTCCTACTTACTTTGTAAGTTAGAACTATGGCTTTTTCTCATTTTAATTGCTCAGAGGGGAATTAAATCCTTCCCAATATCTTCACCAGCTGTTTCCCTAAGAGATCTATCTGGGTATTTATATGGTCCCAATCATCACAGCCTTTCTGCTAATCCCAAAGACTATATTCATAGATTTCTGCTTGCAAAATCCCTACAGGACAGGGTAACACCGTTATCTCCACTGTACAAACAACGCACAGACACACAGAGAGATGAAGGGTTCCCAGCTGGCAAAGAAGGGCCAGAACCCCCTGGGATTTAGGCACTGAAAGCATGGCACCCCGGTGGTCTTCCCAACCACAAAACTCTGCAATGTGGGTGCTCAGCTCATGTGAAAAGCAGACTGGAGAAACCCTGTAGCAAAACTGCAGGGACCTCGCTGGAGGCACCTGGGGGCTAAGGAAGGTGTCCTTGGCCCAGTGGGACAGGCCTCCTCAATTGCTGAGCAAAGACGAGCAGCATTGCAAAGGGTGGGTCATTTTTCCTTGCCTGGAAGAACAGGTGGGATGGATCTTTCTGTGAGACACACAGCAAGCAGAGATGCCTCATGGAGACCAGAAGTCATTGCGTAGATGGACTGCATCAGGGGGGTGAACTTCATCTGGGGTTAATACACCCATTCACAGATTGGGCCCTGTGATTATCTGGGGTCACACATGAAATCTGGAAATCTGGCAAGGCATCAGACTCAGATCTCCTAATCGATGCCCAGTTTCCTAATGGCTGAACAGTCTGTGTTTCCAATTTCAGGCTCCGGATTAATATAATGTCGGAGCATCAGTTGCAGCTCTTCTTAATGGAATAGCACTTAGGGCAAAATTGATGTCTTTTTAAGAGCAAGTCAGTCCAGAAAGAACATGTTTCTGCCAGATCTTGGGCATGTTCTTGGAAAGCAGTGCATGCACTGGGCATCATAACCGGAGAACAGCCAAAGTCATTGTCACAAATGCTGGCTCAATTATTTCTTCTCAGAAGTACTCCAGACCAGAGTTTTGCCTATGTAAGGGGACA